>NC_064284.1:19904469-19927418 GCF_019186545.1 Solanum stenotomum | reverse complement strand
ATTTATTCTTTGAAAATGTCCTTTTTGACATGTTTTTGCATGGTCTCCATACTTAGTACTTAATTGTGCTAACCCCTTTCTTTCCCTTTTTTGAACTAAAGTGTAGGGATTTGGAGAAGATGACATGTCATGGCTTTGATAGGTTTCTAAGTGTTGAAGATGAAGACTTGGTGAGTCCTCATAGATTCGAGGACAATACCCAATACGTTCTTTTATGTCTTTTAGTATTGTTTAAGTTGTGTACGGGATTAGTCCCGAAATTTGTACTCTAAAGTATTAGATGGTTTTGAGACATCATGTATAAAGTCTAGAAAGTCTTCCGCTTGCTATTGTTTTTTTTTAATGAAATGTTTTCTTGGTAAAGAAACTTTTTAATTCCTTATGGTTTTAGTGTCTATGCGATGAATGAATGCTAAGAGGCTTGTATTAGACCTCTTCGAGGTCGAGTACGCTGGTTACGACTAGGGGGTGATCCCGGGTCGTGACAGTTAGTCTTAGTGCCATTGCAATGTTTTACTTCTGTGAATCAAGATCATATATTTGAGGTGCACAAATCTCCTCATATTTTCTGCAATATATCATTTCCTATATTAATGTCTTACAGATATGCTTGTAATATTTGAGGAAAAAAGAAAATGAAAAGCTAAGGAAAAAATTGCATATATCATGGCGAAAACATATGCAGTAAAGGTCAGAAGGTGCTAACTAATTTTCAGAAGACATTAATTTTCCAATATAATAGAATGTTTAAGTGCAGTCCAGATTCCAGTATATAGGCTTGGGATGAATTGAAAAGAGAATTATGCAAACCTATATCTAGAAAGTATACATATGTTAAGACTTCATTCCACTTATCTTCATTGTCAGAATGGGCTTGGATAAATTACATTGTGTTGGCTGTATTTTTCCCTGACTGCTGGTAAGCTAGAATTGTTATTGTTGCAGCAAAGGCTATGTAGTGCCATGACACAGTCTCGTAAAACAGAGGGTTGGTACATAGTATAATGCCTCAACGTAGAGTTCTGTATTAGGAGTTTCCAAAAGTCAAATTTTATAAGAATATATATTTGTTTAAAGGAGAATAAGAAGGGAAAATACATTATAACTGTTTATATGATTGTCACAATGTTAATTTGTACATACCCAAGGTTTCATTGAAGGGAAAAGAGCATATTTTTTGCCAAGAAAATTGTAGAAGCAGCAATGAGTGATGGAGTAACAAAGCATGTTGTATTCTAAAAGAGGAAGTTCTGGGATGCAGCTAGCCAAGTGTTTCAACTGTAGTGACAGAACCTGTAGATGCTTATAAAATTTTAATCATCTCTGTTTCCTATATAAAACATGTTGGAGAATTATCAACCTTAAGTGAAAAGGTTACCTCATTAAGTCCTTGAGCAGCACAAATAAACCTCTTGCAGTACATCTCACCAATAAGTTCCTAAATCATCATACTCAAAAGCAACTACTAGATAATGGTAAGATATTAACCTCAGAAAGCATTTGGCTGTTGGAGCTGTCATTTCAAACTTCAAGTAATTTAAAACAACAGACTCCATTTGCAACACCGGCATAATGCTTAAGTCTTAGTGCCACTGCAAAGTTTAACGACTGCAGGTTCTGTGAATCAAGATCATATACCTCCTCATTGAAGTAAGTAGGAGATTTCTGTAATGTCAAGGAATTGACACTTTTGAAATAAGAGATGTAACCCTTAGACATTCATACTAAAATTAAACAAAACTCAAGCGAAAAGAATAACAGATCTTACTCAACTATTATGATAATTGACCCTAAAACTCCTACGCCTACTCGAAGACAGAATCGACATTAACAAACAAATAAAGGAATTGGTACAGAGGGCAACACAGGTTCAAGATGATGAAAAACCAAAGAAACAAAAATGCAGACTATAATGACAAGGAATTGACATTTTTGAAATAAGAGATGTAACAAATTTAGACATTCATACTAAAAATAAACAAAACTCAAGTGAAAAGAATAATAGATCTTACTCAACTATTATGATAATCGGCCCTAAAACTCCTACACCTACTTGAAGACAAAATCAACATTAACAAGCAAATAAAGAAATTGGTACAGAGACACAAATTCAAGATAATGAAAAATCAAAGAAACAAAAATGCAGACTGTAATGACAAGGAATTGACATTTTTGAAATAAGAGATATAACCCATTTAGACATTCATACCAAAAATAAACAAAACTCAAGCAAAAAGAATAACAGATCTTACTCAACTATTATGATAATCGGCCCTAAAACTCCTACGCCCACTTGAAGACAGAATCGACATTAACAAGGGACAATGGTATGTTGGAGATAAGAGGTTGCATTCACACAAAAAGGGAATCACTCATGTTAACATTGTAAACCAAGATAAGAAAGAGGAGGATGAACTCCTTTCAGACAAGTTGGGCCAGCATCTATTGGGCTCGTTTGATATGAATTGATCTGATATTGGAATTGACAACTCACAAGATACACAGCTGTAGAAAGAATAATTGTATATATGGTAAAGAATAAAATCATCCAGAATTAGAGTAAATACATTGATTCTGTTTTACATTTTCTTTTCAGCAATTACGTGTATAAATAGTGCTAGAAATCTGTACATTAATCATAAGAAAATACAGAAAATTTTCCATACATTATGTCTTATATTTCTACATGGTACAGAGGGCAACACAGATTCAAGATAATGAAAAACCAAAGACACAAAAATGCACTTAAACAACTTAACGCTTTGATTCATATATAATTAATTTAAACATAAGGAGATAGATAACATATGATCACAACAGATTCATAACAAAAAGAAGACAAGAACAAAATTGAGCTGGGCAGAGTAATTCAAATATTGTGTTTCTATCTCCAACCTTTCTCTATACATTCTTAGTTGATCTAGGGTAATTTATTATTAGGCCTAGTAGAGGTAGTGGAAAAATGACAAAAAAAAAAGTAACAGAATTAGGGTAAGTGTTGTGACATGGTGAAGGAGGCACATAACCTTTTGGAAGCATTGCTGTATACATTCTTTTTCTGTTCCAATTATGATCTGATGAAACCCTATTCTTCAACTTTAACGTTCTTGTCTTCATATTCATCGTCATCAACCCTCCTCCTTCTTGATTCTTGATCATGTGGAGATGATGGAGCTTCTGATGGTGACCATCCAAGATTCTTGGAATACTGGAATTCTTTTGATCAAGTAGAAGAGAGGTAATAAAAGAAGAAGAAAAGGAGAACAAGATTCGCTTTCTTGATATTACCCATATACATTTTTAAGAGAATTCTAATTTGGAAATAACGGATTGATTATCTTGTTTGACTTATATATATAAGCAATCCTTTTGGGTGGAGTAGATATTCATTGTTACAATTAAATGGAACTACACTTAGTAGTCTATTAGATGGACACTTTCTATTTATAAATGTCATATTAATTGTAAGGGTAAATGGAAAAAAAAATTAATTAATTCTCTTCTAATTTAAGTGATTAAATAATACTTTCTTCGTCCATTTTTATTTGTTATGTTCCGATTTTCAAAAGTCAATTTGACTAATATTAAAAGTTAAATTAGATTACATTAATTCAATATTTTAAACAAAAAATTTAGATATTTAAAAACTATACGAAAAATACTATACATTGCAATTTTTTGCGTATTAATATGACAAAAAAAGGACATCGTAAAATATTAATAAAAGCTTTTATAGTTTGACTCTAAAAAAAAAGAAACTATAGCAATTAAAAGTGGACGGAGATAGTATGAGACAAATACTTTTAGTAAGATGTTCATGTAATATTGGACGGACGTAATATATGTATAGGTATATGGGAGAGAAGCATAATTAGGCTCGTGCTAATGTTAGCATGCCTCGAAACATCCATACTATTAGATTCGAAATTAATGTAACACTTCTATTTCACTTGCCCAATGATAACTATCATTTGCACCCTCCTTAAGGTAATTTATTAACTAAAACAAAAAAAGCAAAAGCGTCCAAATATTATGCAAGTAAAAATGATACTTTAATTGACATACTCTTTTAAATATTTCTACTATTTTTAGAATAATTGTGATAGTTTATGTAATAATTGAGTCAATTAAAAAGGTTTTCAAAACTAAAATCAATAGGAACTTGTCTAAGATATAAATATTTGTGGTGTTATATAACGTACAATAATTTATATATACATATTCATAGCTTATGAATTATTACAAGAAATATTATACTACTAATTGAAGAAAAAGAAAAATCAATAATCAAATTATAATTAACTATCATGTATTTCAAATAATATCTGTCATTTTCTCTCCAGTTATAGTAAGGACCATTTCCAAACCCAAGAGTATATGCAATTCATGGGAAAGCACCATCTCTTACCTCTACTCCATGAAAGTTCACTTATGCAACTCTAAATCTATCGTTATTAAACACACAAAAGAGAAAGATTATGTTTCTGTCTGACCATCAAAATACTAATCATCAAAATAAATCATAAGGATATGGCAAATTCCCAATTTGAAAATTGAATTTCTTTTCGAGGACAAAGAATTTACCAGAGATTGATGAACAAATTGGAATGGATTGACATCTGATCTTGGCCTCCACCTAGCATGTTCTCGCTTCTGGGTCGTGGGGGTCACTGGAAACTGGGAAGAAGACAACGAAGGTACGCGTCTGGTTGTTAGCCGGGGTACCCCATCGTTGTTGAACTATGGTATGTTGAATGTTACATATGTGGTAACCTTATGGTTGGAATGTGAATGTTGGAATATTGTGAACATTGATCATAAAAGGGTTAGATTTCAAATTAGACTATGGCCATATGAGTTTCATTTATAGTCAAGAAAGAGAGAGAGCTCCTATCAACGAGGAAACTTGTTAAAGGTAGAAGGTTCAAACAAGGTAAACAATGCACTATATATATAGCTCCTATCGGCCAAGAGACTTTGTTAAATGTAGAAGGTTCAAGCAAGGTAAACCATGAACAATATATAGCTCCTATCGGCCGGGAAACTTTGTTAAATGTAGAAGGTGCAAGCAAGGGATGCGGATAGACAATACTAAAAAAAAATCACCATTTTCCTATTGAAAAATGTTGAGTGAATATTTCCACAACATATTTTGATGGAATCAGTGAAAAAAGAAAAAAAAAATAGTATCTTCACATAAAAAAACTACCAATATTTCGGCAAAAAATCTTCTTCCCACCATGCGTTTTTCCAATTAGTTGATTCAATGGAAAAACATGTTTTATAAGTTCCTTACTGATTTTTAAGTTTCCAGTGAGATGTTGAGCTCAAATGCCAAGAGCAAGTTCAACTTGTTATCTGCAAATCTAAGCATGATATTATCTAGCAACACAACTCATCCTCAAGTAGATCAATGAAATGTACATAGTGTTTGATCAATCTTTTTAAAAGTGAATTAATATGCCTTTTTTTTTAGTTTCTAAAAAACCCAATTTCTCTACTTTCAAAACTCATTTTCCCTAAAATAAAAAATAAAGAAAATATTTACCCAAAATTCTCACATTTTTAAAAGGTGGAATGACTTGGGAGACCCATGTACTTGGCTCCGTTTGTAAGTTGGACCCTCCTACTTATTAATTTGTCAACTGAACCACTAAACTGATCAGAACACTATATTTTAAACCCCTTTGACCATTGATAGAACCTATGTGGTATTGATAATGCTGAGTTGGAAATTTACGTGATTACACGCGTTTGACAGCGAGTAAATAAGATATTTTACATTAAAAATATTTAAATAATAGTAATAATAATAATAGTAATCAATTTTTAAAAAATAAATTAAAAACCCATCTTCCTCAATCATCCCTCTCCCACCCCATCCCTCTCTCCTCCGTCCCCATCCCCCTTCTCTCTTCTTCTTCTTGGAATTTCATCCACCACACCCACTCTCCTCCTCTTCATTCTCTCCTTCATCCACTTTCTCAACCCACACTTCTTTTTTACTATAAATCAGTCGCCCACCCTAACCACTTAGTCTAAAAGTCTTTTAGATTTTAGATTTTAGCTTTTTAGTCTAAAAGTATTGAGATTATTATTTATTTTTTAGGTTTCAAAAAAGAGGTCTAAGTATGGATTAACACGAAGGATAATGGTGGATATTGAAAAATTAAAACTTCATTGATAAGTTAGAGAAAGCTTGAAAAATAACAAATGGGTCTTGTGAATTTGTGAAATTGATTCAAAATTGTGATTGAGATTAGTTGAATTTGTGGTGGTGAACTTGTATTTGAATTTTCAAGTCAAATGGAGAAAAATCTCATCTATTTGACATGAATTTAGTGTTCAATTTGGAATAAATATGAAGAACATGCTTATTTGGAATATTTATTTATTTTTTAAAAAAATGTTTATCTAAAATTTCCAGAAATTACAAAAGTGGCTTAATTGTTTTTTTAAAATTTTTAACATGTAATTTCTTTCATGTCATTAAAAATGACATGAAATTTCACGTGTAAGCAATTGTACTTTACACACACTAGTCAGATGAAAAAGGGGTTTAAAATATTACGTTCGGATGAGTTTAAGGGTTCAATTGACAAATTGATAAGTATGAGGATCCAACTTACAAATGGAGTCAAGTATAAGGGTCTCCCAGCCCAGGTCATTCCGCCTCTTTAAAATAAGCATTTTTTCTATAAAATAAAGGCCTAACCCATCGGTGGCCCCCTAAACTTGGCACGAAGTTTCACTTAGGCACCTCAAGTGGGCGATGTTCATTTTAGACACATCATGTAGGGTTTCGCTGTGTCATTTTGACACTTTTTGCTAACTAAGCACAGTACGTGTGCTACACGAATTTTGAGCGCGTCAGAGACTTTTTTTATAATCATCTTCTTTTAAATGTCATATAAAAACTTTTCAATTTGGTATGATTTCTCTTATTCTCCAAAACGTATTTTACTTTGTAAACTAACTTATGTTCTTGCCTTTTTGATGGAGAAGAACAGATGAAGGGGAAGGAGGCGCAAGAAGAAGAAGAAAAGAGGTGGGGGCATGGGGTTTGGGATCTGGAAGAAAGAAAAAAAGAAAGTAAAATTGAGATTTTTAAAAATAAAATAAAATTTCCACGTGTCACATACCAATTCGTTTATTTTTCCACATAAGAGGCGTCTGGATGTACGCACTTAAAATGCGGTTTTGAAAATATAAAAAGTGTCAAAATGACACAATGAAGTTTGACATGAGGTACTTAAAATGAACAAAGCCTAGTTAAAGTGTTCAAGTGAAAGTTGGTGCCAAGTTTAGGGGGCCACCGATGGGTTAGCCTAAAATAAATAAATACATTCAGCCTCCTAAAATGAAAATAAATAAATGAGGAATTATCTCACTTGTTGCTCTTGCCCTCAGAGTAGTAGTAGCTGTTAAAATCAACCCCTCTAAATTATAGAAGGAGTCGAAACAGTACAAATCAAAATTCAAAAACAACGGTTATCTCCTTCGATAAATCTTGTACCATGTTCGTTTTTTGAAATTGCTGAACCCCAAATGCTAAGACCTGTATAGGATCGACCGGAATGGGTGTAAAGAATCTTTGGGATATCTTGGAATCTTGCAAGAAAACTCTTCCTCTTCATCATCTCCAGTTAAGTCTCTTCCCACTTCGCTTTTACATCTTTTTCTCTTGTTGGGAATTGGGATTTTAAGTTCTTCTGCTTAATTTCGTGTACCAGGAACAAGAGGGTATGTATAGATCTTTCTTGCTGGATTGTTCAACTTCAGAATGTCAACAAATCCCATTGTGCAATGAAGGAGAAGCTCTATCTCAGGGGCCTATTTCACCGCGTTAGAGCTCTTATTGCTTTGAATTGTAGCGTTATCTTTGTTACTGGTAATTTTATTTCTTTCTTTGAGAAAATCTATAATGGGGTTTTACAAAAAAAAATTAAAAAATGTACTTTACTCTTTTTCCTATTGTGTTTATAATTAGTTTGCTGTGTAAGAGGGTGTTTACTTGAAGATTCTTAATTGTGGTACTCAAGATAATTTTAAGATTTGAGTTTGGTTCCAGATTAGTATTGTTGCTTCACACAATTGAGTAACCTATGACAAAAGAAATTTAGATTCTTTACATATCTAAATACGTCTGGAATATGCATATTGGGAAATGCTATAGTTAATACATGATAGTTGATACACATTTCAGTAGCTTCCTTTTTTTCCTTTTCCAGATGGAGCCATTCCGGCTATCAAATCATCTACTTATAGAAGGCGATTAAATCCTGGAAATGTGGTAGGATTACTTATTACTTCCTGCTTTCCCTTATCTCCCCGTCCAAAACCTCTTGAGTCTTGACATGCCTCTTTTTCAGTTGTTTGTTTACCTGCATTCTAGTTTAAGCTGATCATTACACACTAGGTTTTTATGATGTAGCTCACTCAAGATGAGGCAGCGATTAAACCATCATCAATACGAAGAAACACAGGATCAGAATTTTCACGCATGATTAAAGAGGCTAAAGTCCTTGGAAATGCACTCGGAATTCCGTGCTTAGATGGGTAACTCTTTACCTATGCATATGTATTTTGTATGCTATTGATCTGTAAGAATGCAAATATTCATGTAATTAATAAAAGGAACTCAACTGCTTTCTGAGACAACTTTCATTCTTCTCCAAGTGTTCTATGTGATATTTCCATTTGTTAGTTTTCCATCTTAACTTGCTCAGGTATCTTTACTTGGAAGAATAAAATGTTTACAGAAACCAGGTCATTCCATCTGATTACAGTGCAATGAATTGTGAATTGACTGTGCTCTTTAATGAGTTGTGTGATATAATGCTTATAACTATTGAGGTGTAGAAAATTACTATTGACTGCTGGAAAAACCTTTCAGGATTGAGGAGGGTGAAGCTCAATGTGCATTATTAAACTCTGAATCATTCTGTGTGAGTAGAAGTCCTGATCCTAGTAATGCTTCATTTCAGAGGATTAAGTTAGTTTTTTCCTGATATAATTGTCGTTCTAAAAGACTAAGGTGTGTTCAGTACGAAGGAAAGTGTTCTTTTCATGGAACATGTTTTCTTGGAAAATGCTTTTTAGGAAATAAGTGGATCTTCTAACTCATTTTCTTGTGTTCAGTTTGTAAGCAAAAAGTATTATCCTAAAAACATTTGTGTATAATATAGACAAATAATATGGGAGGTGGTGGGGATTACGGGGTGGGGGTGAAGATGAAGTGTGTTAGAGATTTGGGAGGACACAATCAATGTGGAATGCCACTTGTAGAACTTGTTATCCCTACTTCCATTATGAAAGTCATTTCCGCATTTTTAAGGAACTTGTTTTCCTAGAGAAAATATTTTCCAAATATTTTTACCAAATGAACATGGGAAAACCAGCATTCTCACTGACTACATCCTATAGGGATCATCGAATCAATAGCAATAAGCTGGCTCATATACGGAACAGTAAGTGCTGGCAGATTCAATTAATCAAAATTCAGAAGCTGAAATTTCACCTCTACCATCCATAGGTTTAGCCCGGGCATTTACAACACGACCCAAACATTTTCCAGAGAATGTTTTCCTCCGGACCGAACACACCCCAAGGCTCTGTTCTTAAGAACTTATTACCATAAGAATCATTCTTTATTTTCACTGGAGCTACATCATAATGTACCACACGTTCTGATTATCATTATCAGGATGGATGTTTCACATCAGATTCTGATGCCTTCCTATTTGGAGCAAGGACGGTGTATAGAGATATGTGCCTTGGTGAGAATTGATCAATATTTCTCTGTTCTTTCCTTTTGACTCTTAGTAGTGGATTTTAATTGATTTTGATGTACTTATACTTTTAGTTTGTGAGATTTAGGGGATGGCGGGTATCTAGTTTGCTATGAAATGGATGATATTGAGAGAAAGCTCGGACTCGGAAGGAACTCCTTGGTAATTCTTCTTTTCTTTTTGGCTTCTATCACTATTGATTACAATGGGGAGGATATTGTAAAACCATATCGGTCTAAGGGAAAACACTTACAATCTAACTTGAGGGCAGAGAAAAGTTTTTTCTGTTTCTTGGTTTTATTCAGCTCACACTTCAGAATACAATGATATGATCAACTGGCAAGTATTATGTCCTGATAAATGATGTTCCTGGAGAAACTATGAATCTTTCTGATTTTTACCATGAAATCTGATGGTGTCAGAATTTCATAGACCTTGCTTTGTCTGGAACAACCCAGCAATGTTTGCAACTCATTGTTTAAATTTCTGATGTATTTGTTGGGGTTTATTTTTTGGAAATTGTTGTGTCCAGATAGCACTGGCTGTTATTCTTGGTGGTGATTACTCTGAAGGAGTTTATGGGATTGGTCGGGTAAGTTTTGGAAATTCTGATTCTTGCATCTGGAAGGCATTCTTTTTCCTCTCAATTTAACATGTATATGATCTGAAACGGGTTAAAATTTGATGCTTATCATATGACATGCTTCTGCGTTCGTAGGAGTCAGCTTGTCAGATTGTTAAATCAATTGGTGATAAAGCTGTTCTTCAATGGATTACATCAGAAGGATTTTCCTTTGTAAAGAAGAAAAAAGGTTCTAAGAAACAGACTGAAGATGACAAATGCAATGGTAAAGAAAATGCTGCAGAGCATAAAAATCCTGATGGTGAGTCCCAGGGAGGGGGGAGGGAATAAAGAGAAGAAAAAAGTTTCTGGATGTTCACTAGTATTTAGTAATCATATTTATGTTTAACCCGAGCTATTTTTCCTTTTTGACATTATTAGGAAGCAAATGCCCTTCACAAATGAGAAGTCAGGTGATGCAAGTATTAGATGCATATCTAAGACCAAAGTGCCATTCTATGGACTCTAATGCTGTTCAAAGGTAGATTCTTATTCGATACAACATTTATTCAAAGTATTACTTCTTCTTCTTTCTTTTTCCTTCCCCTTTTGCCTTTTTGGTTTAAGTTATACCTCACTACACTGTGCTGATTATAAATCTGACATGTTAGTTAAGAACCAAGAAGTCTGAAAAGAAGGATATTTGTTGCAGGATTCTTGTGTTGTATCCATATAGCCGCAGCCAGCTTCATCATATATGCACTGAAACTTTTGGTTGGCCTCCTGAGAAAACAGGTGCTTTTGTGCTGAACCAAATCTTGGTTCTATGTCATGCACTGATTTATCAGACCTGTTTCTTTTGGTTCAACATCTATCATGTATAATTCCAATTACAGTTACTCAGCTGTCTGTTTTTTGAAATTCTATAGTTTCCTTTTTTCTACTAGTTAGAAAAATTATGTACGCAATTATGTTGGTACAATCAATGAGAAGCTTTTCTCTGAAAACGCTCTGTTCTTTGTGGCTCAGATGAGTATATCCTTCCTAAGATTGCTGAAAGGGAATTGCGGAGATTTGCCAACTTGCGGTCCACTGCGTCACAACTGGGAGTCCAGCTTCCACTAAATGAGGTAGCTCATCCTACTGCAATGACTGCTCAGTGTTACTAGAAATAACTTTTTGTGCTTCAAACTCAATGGACTCTCAAACCAACTTTGCTTCCATACAGTAGTTCATTATCAAGACCATTTTTGCAGTTACACCCTTACGTCTACCTGAGAATGTTCCTTTTGTGATGATAGAAGCATCTGCAGAATTCCAACTGCCTTTTGCATTTAGAGATGATAATGCCACTTCTTTATTGCTTCTCCAAATTGCTGTCTGTCCCAGTTAACCAACCCAAAATAGTTGCTGTTCTGGTTACTAGATGAGAGATGGTTGTGAAATTTTGTATGTTTGATCAGAATAGCTACTGAGGGAACTGCCTTTCAAAAAAAAAAGAAATAGCTACTCAGGGAACCTGACAGACTTTTTCTTGCTCTAGCATTCTGGATATGTTTGATACTTCATTACGTGAAGACTAAAATGGAGAACATGCAATAAAATACATGATTTTGGAAGATATGCTTTCATCCATTCCAAGGGTTAGGGTCGCACATTGAACGGAGTGGAATGTAATGCAATATTACTAAAATGGAGAAATGGAAGTAATATGATTCCAGAAGATCCTTCACCATCTTAATTAAGAGAAGAAATTGCATAAACAAAGACTTGAAAAAGATGCTAACTATTTAATGGCCTCATAAGTTTAGGGGCCTGACAATCGTGTCATAGAAAATAACATGTCTTAAATGTGTGAACATCTCGTAATGCCTGCTTTTTCCATGAAAAGGAAGTTTGGTGTGCTGCAGGGTTGCACGTGCAATGATGCATTTCATCTGGAACTTTTCTATTAGAGTTATTGTTTTCTCAATATCTTTGTGATTATTCGACCAAAAAAAATTTCTACTGCTATATTTCATTTTATCAAGTGTGTTTCTGGAAATGATCTCTAAGATCTGAACATGAACAGATGCCAATAAAGTGTCCATTATCTCAAATTATCAAGCCAAGAAAAGTTCAAGGAGTCGATTGCTTTGAGGTGTCTTGGGAAGAAATGGATGGACTTGAAACCTCCATAGTACCAGCTGATCTTGTTGAGAGGTATGTCAACTATAAATTGATATGTTCTAATGAATTAAGGGGCTACTAAGGTACACAATGATCAGTAGGGTCAGGTTTTATACATTATCAAAGCAATAGGAAAAAACTATTTGCCTGAACCATTTTGATACTGGTTTTCAGATGGTTAGGAAGTCCAATTACATTGTGTGAAGACTATGGAATTTGTTATGAAACTATAAAGTAAGAAGGAGAAAGTAGTAAGGAGAAGAGAGAAGACTTGTTATTTTTCTTGAAGGGATGGATTTACAATGAAGGAACCTTTATTTATAGGGAAAACTGACTTAGTTCCCAAGAAATTCTCTAGAATACAAATATGTTTATAACAGAATTGATATTTTTGGTTATATTATTATAGAAGTACTTAACCAAGTTGGAGTTAAGAAATCTCATTCTGTTTTCAATCTCCTGAAAAAATGAGAGAAAGACATTTTTGATTCAATAGTTCACGTAAAAGTCATATATGTATCTCGAGGGTTGGTGATGGTGTTGACCTAATGCAACTTTATGCTATCAAACACAACATATTAAAAGGTGAATAGTATCTGTAACAAACTACATCTTGCTTGGGTATTTTCTGCGCAGACCTAAATATGTTATGTTTGAATAGCAAAACGTTTCATGATACATTATCTTAGATTCACATCATGTAACCCCATGCAAGCAAAAACTGGGAAGTAGACTTCTTTTGGCAACTGAAGAAACTTTCTTGGAGTTGAAGTTCTTTACACTGTCGGCATAAAAGATATTTATGCTATCAAGTTACTTATCCACAACATATTTGGTTGAACTTGCTAAGGTCACGCAGCACTGAAACATATTAAATTCAATGAGGATGGATTACTCAGTATACGAGCTGACAAGAATATGTACTATTTGCCAGCCACCCTCAGGTTTTTTGGGTGATGTTGACATTACATACATGAATTCAAT
The DNA here is from genome assembly GCF_019186545.1 of Solanum stenotomum. Lineage (NCBI taxonomy): Eukaryota > Viridiplantae > Streptophyta > Magnoliopsida > Solanales > Solanaceae > Solanum > Solanum stenotomum. Next base: position 19,913,912 of record NC_064284.1, on the reverse strand, counting down.
GGTATAGCAATTGCTTAGAGATTATGTACTCTGATTGGAGATCCATTCAAATAAAATACAAGCCTCCTAATTGTTCACAAAAAACACTGTTTGATCCATGTTGTTGAATCTTTCGTCTCTTCTTTCCAACAGAGCTTGTCCGGAAAGGATTTTGGAGTTTCAAGAAAGACGAGCTCAAGGAAAGAAAAGAAACAATGCTAGATCAAGACCAAGGAAACTAGAAAAAACACAGCTCTTGGGTCAAATTGACCAAAAACTCCAAGACCTCTTGCTTGAGATTGATAGAGAAACCTCTACTACCAATGATACCACTTCTTTATGTGGATCAGTATCAGAGGATGATGACGACATTGCTCAAATTCAGTTGGTAGATCCAGGTATACAGTCCCATTTTACATGGAACAGCAACTGTGTGAAGAAGGGTGGTGATTTTACTTATGGGATCACCAGTTGCCAAGAGAGCAACATTTCACCAGTTTCATCTGAAGATGAAGTAATTGATCTCACGAGTCCTCCACCAGTGCAGCATGCTTCTGGGAACTCCAAACACCTAGAGGACAACGTTCAATGCATTGATTTAGTTGAGCTTAGTGATTCAGACAATGATATGTTCTCCCCTGAACATACAAGGAGAGCTAGAGAACTGAGAATGTTCATTGCGGGAATTAAGAACACCTACTGAAGAATGTCTTTCCAGTGTAACGAGTGTGTGTATACATATATTTATTTGTATGTCTATCATTAGTTGCCCATCTCTGGCAATTGCTCGCATGATGTCAACTTGTGATTAAATGTCTTTTTCTTGATTAGCTAGTTGCCAGCTATCTTCAAATGAGGACTAGCATGTTGAATGTACTCTGCCTCTTCTTTTTTTTAAATCAAAAAAAGAAAACAGATGACCTTTTCCCTCTTATTCTTTTTGGTGAAGACTTGTTTTTCAGGCTTTTAGTGATCCATAGAATAAATACTTAAAGTCACCTTCTTGCAATTCCCTCCATTTTAGCAGTAATCTTTCCTCGTTTTGAAGACTTGATTTTCAGGCATTTCAAGGATTTGCCAGTGTAATTCTTGAACTAGACGTTGATTGCAGAATTTAACAGCAAACACTTGATAGTGGGAAAGGAAATGAAACTGATGTTGCCTTTTTTGGAAACGCAATTTGCATATCAGTTGCTTTGACAAAATGGACAAACTACATTAACAGATTCAACCATGTTTTTCGTTTTTCAAGATGGAACACCTGCCAAGATCAGTATAGCCCTTCAAAGCTGAAGAGATGCAAACGCTTCACTTCTGAAATGGTTATCATCAGATTTTGCTAGGGAAGTTCCAATTACGGATTTAATGCAATTATTATTCTTTCTAAAACTGATACCTTGTATCAGAGGGAGACCTATTATCTCCTTAATTTAGCTTAGACAAATCTTTTTCGATTAGCCTAACATGTGGTAGGGGAGGGCATGTTCAAAACTTCAAACCTTTCGAATAACCATGGAAAAATTAAAATCAGGGGGAGAACCTTCACATGCATCCAAACCAACAATTGTTTGTCCATTCATCAGATAATATACAACCCTTAATTAATGAAAATGATGACACACTCATAAAAGGGCGATTCTTTACACATCATGATACTGAACTACTTGTTTATGCTTGGGGTAATCTCTAAGAAGAGTGAATTCCCAGGGCAAAGACAGATAGCCTGCATATAAATACAAAATTGACAGCTAATGGTGATACTTGAATGCAGGAGGAATAATTCAAGCCTATTTGGTCCATCCTTGGTGAGCAGATTTTACCCAACAGCTGTGATTGCAAACTGCAGCAAGCTGCTTGCTGGATTAGTCAAGATGCGCCCAATGCTCCAAGCTGACTCAAACACCACCATTATCCAAAAGGAGAAACCCTGAAGATAAATAAGTCCACCCCTCTACACTTCACTTAAATATCATGCTTTTGTCTAATACATCAGAGTTCGAACCATTATGTATGCCCAACCCACAAATCACGTGTTGCGCTCTTACCACTAGACCAAATATCTGTCGGCAATAAAAATTAGGTAATCATCATAATGCAGCAATAAGAGGGACATCGATAGCAATGATAAGAGCTCAACATGATAAACAGAGTCAAGTTGATAGTTCACCTGGATGATAAAAGCAAGATATTCAACATCTATATTTGGATCAAAATAGTGGTGGCCTACTGTACAAGCAGGCAGGCAGTTCACGACCAACATTTATCTGCAAAATGAGAAGGATCTTTTTTCATGTTGGAGCAGTAGGACATAGGCAAAGTACTGGCACAAATAAGGGGCTCGGAGAAGACGCAATGAAGTGCAGTCATAATTACAAACAAGGATAAATGGGCCTGCGTACTCTTTTTCCCCTTTTCAGGAGACAGCACTAAATCGTGAAAAAAAAAAGAGTTGGAAACGCAAGCAACCAGAAGCAAACTTTAATCAGAGAGAATTACTTATTTAAGAGGAAGGTAAGTTTTAAATTTCTTTGATTTATTATTTGTAGAGTAATTTTCATTAAAGAAAGGGAAAGACGCCTGTTTACAAGAACTATACAAAAATATAAAAAAAAACTTACGAAAGAGTAAAGTTAAATTTTCTTAACAAGCCCTCTCCAGGAAAAATCGAACCGGAGGACCATAAGTCCTTTGAGGTCTCAACCTTGCCGATCAAGATACGCTAGTTGGAGGTGTTTCAAGGCATTTTGAGAGCTCAAACACTGACAGAACAAACAAGTTGACTGGAAGGTAATGAGAAATATGTCCCAAGAAATTGAAGATCAAGATAATGCTGCATCCCTCTGAAAAATTCCTTTTCCATCCATTCCATTTTATATAAAGGTATTTGACTGGTCACAAAGGGTATGTTCAATACGAAAGAAAATGTTTTCCATGGAAGTGTTTCTTGAAAAATATTTTCTAAGAATTATTGTCTTATGTTCATTGTTCGGTACATAAGCAAAAAATATTATCCTAAAAACCCTTCGGGGTGGCCCAGTGGTTTGGGCTTGGGACTTCCATGTTGGAGGTCTCAAGTTTGAAACCCCTTGCCAGCGAAAGCAAGGGATTTGCCTTCTAGGTCGAACTCATAGCGCTGGGCTTGCCTAGTACGGGTTACCTCTCCTATGTGGTTTGCGACCTATTGCATAGGAGCGGGGGTTTTACCCTGTGCGCACCCAAAGGGTAGCGGCTGCGGGTTTCCCTTGTCACCAAAAAAAAAAAAAAAAATTATCCTAAAAGCATTGTATATAACCTAGACAATTACTATGGGATGTGGGGGTTGGGGTAGGAGTAGGGGTGTGGGGATGGGGGATATGGGGTGGGATGAAGAAGAGGTATGGTGGAGGATTGTGTAGGGCACAATCAATGTGGTATGCCACTTGTGGAACTTGTTTTCCCTACTTCCACTTGGGTAGTCATTTTTCTCATTTTTAAGTGACTTGTTTCTAAGAGACAATGTTTTCAAAAAAAATTAACCCATCGAACATGGAGAAATTGGAAAACATTTTTGAACACACCTAAGTTTAAAAAAGAAAAAAGATAGATGATGCATAATTAAACACTCCCTCCGTTCCTGAAGAATGACACTACTTCGTTATTAGTCCGTGACAAAAAGAATGGTACTTGAGTTTCCCATTTTGCTCTTATTGACATTTTTTTGGGGGGAACTGTTATTGACAAGCTTTTATAGTCACAAGAATGTTAAAACATGTTTATGACCACATCAAAAGTTCTCTAGCCACACAAATGCTAAGGCGTATTGAAGGCCACACGTATCAAAAGTCTTCCTTTCTTTCTTAAACTCCATGTCAAGTCAAACTCGGTCATATAAATTGAAACGGTAGGAGATTTATTAGCATACCAAAAGTATCCTTAGAATGTTGTTGTCTTCAACATGTCATGCCATTCCAATAACATGTTAATAGGAGAAAAGGACAGCTCAATGCACAAAGCATCCCACGTTAGCAGGGTCTGGGGAAGGGCTGCACCCTAAGGGGTGTGATGTAGACAATCTATTCTAATGCAAGCATTAATGGCAGCTTCCACAGATCAAACTTGTGACCTATAGGTCACACGGTGACAACTTTATCGTTGCTCCAAGGCTCCCCTTCCATGGAGAAAAATGGAAAGGTTGAAACAAAAGAGCTTCTGAATGTAGAATGTGTCAATATTATTGGAATGGATCAAAAGGAAAGAGTGTCATGTAAATGGAACAGAAGAAGTACAGAACAACAGAGGAGAAAAAGATAGGACAAATTAACTTATCTTTACCTACTTATTAACTGAGCTGCAAGGCTTCTAGCCTGCATTAGAAACTGGAGTCTCCTGTCATCACCATGTTCTTCAAGAAATCCGAAGTTTAGGTTCAGAAACAACTCCCTGTAAAGCTCACTGATGTCGTCTAAGCCTTCAACTCTTCCAGCAGACAAGGAATCTGATTCTAGGACATCCTCTGTGGGTTCATTTTTACAGCCATCTTGCCTATGGCTTAGAGAACAGCTCCTTCGAATTTGTTGTTCAGTGTAGTTACAGACTGCTGCTTCCAGTTTTGCAGCTATTTCAATGGCTCGCTGAATACATGCGACCGGCAGCTGAAACAAACAAGAACATGAGATAAACAATGGATGTTTGAATAGACCGATTGAAAAGATCTGACTAGAGATCACCTCACATTGACCCGGGCAATTGAGTAACAGGTAAAAAGACACTAGCATCAATGACTGAAAACTTTAGCTAGTGACTCTCCTTTCAAATTTAAATTCTTTGAACAGTGTTTCAAATTTTTAGTATCACATTAAATTTACTATCAGGCTTCATTGAGACTGTCTTCTATTGGACCTGCCCCAAGAGGAAGCATGAAAAGAGGGAAACTCACTTGTGCAAGCTGAGCAACTTTAAAACCAAAACTTCTCCCAGAAACACCTGGTGCAAGTTTGTATAGGTAGGTGATGTCCTCACTATTAATGTGATCCATCTTCTCATTTGACTTGAAATCCCCATTCGCATCTCTTTGGGATGTCAGATATGACACATGGTATGGTCCCACAGAGCCTGGAAACTTATTCTTGATACTGACAATTTCAGGGTAATGAGTAACAAATAGAACCATGCATTTTTTGTGCTCTAGGAGATATTGAAGTGTTGCATAAGCAATTGCTACACCATCATGTGTGCTGGTGCCTCTCCCAAGCTCATCAAGTATAACCAATGAATTGGCTGAGCATTTTTTCAGTATATCAGAAGCCTCGCTGAGTTCTTCTAAGAATGTACTCCTTCCTTGCTGAATACTGTCTGATGCGCCCATGCGAGTATATATCCCATCCAGTACATGTAGTTTTGCAGAGATCGCTGGTACAAAGGATCCAACCTAGAGGTATCCAGGAGGAAAAAAATACCTTTTATCAAACCATACTGTTGTGGATCTTCAGTAAGCAGATTTGCACTAACAAGCCATCACTAAAACTTCTTTCCAATTAGACTTGTTTGAGATATAGGTAATCAATCCTTATCAATTCCATGAGAACAGCCTTACAACTAGAGGCCAGCTTTACAATAAAAAGATTATGATAAGCTGCAGTTGCCAGGAAACTTTTAAAATAGTTAAGGAAAATATTCTTTTGATAACAGTCTTTATTTTTAACCAGTCAACTATTAAGGAAATGTTCCTTCAGTCATACTGTCAAAGACACCTAGTCATACTGTACAGAGATGAGTGTCATACACTTCTCTGCCAATTCTACCTTCACATACATTCTTCTGTAAAAGAAATATTTTCATGCCTAAGGTCACACAAAGATTGTGAGATTAAGAATTTTAGAGATATAACATAGAAGCAAGCATCAGTATGGCATTACCTGAGCCATGAGAGCAATAAGAGCAACTTGGCGAATATAGCAACTTTTTCCCCCCATATTTGGTCCAGTGACAATCTGACAGTACTCTCTTTCTGCATGCAAATCTGTATCATTTGGGACAAAGTTATCTTGTAAAACAGCCTCCAAAACCTGTCAAAGCCCTCAGTTAAAATTCAATTTCTCAAAATATGTCAATAAGAGATCGTCACACATATAAGAATGTCTTAAACAACCGATAAAAAAAGGGTAAAATGAGCATCCCAATTCTTCTATTCATCTGGCAAGGGTAGCAAACATCAAAGAGTTCATCTAATATACTTATATGGAGCACTACCAAACAACAACAAGAAATTTAATTTCCTATATTGTTTGCAACCCATCTGAACATCTAGTTTAATGGTAGTTTGATATTATGTATGCCAAGAAGATCTGCTTTCAAGGACAATAGAAGACATGGATTTACATGCAATGTAGATTAGTGGTATCCCTTGGATTTTGCTGGAAAATAGGATAGGAAGCTTCTTTCGTACTGATGAAATTCGATAGGACCAAAGTAGAACTTAGAGTAGGTAAAAGACACCATAGTAAAACATGATATCAGAAAGTAAGACTTGCGGCTGATGCAAAACTTCTTCCTATAAAGCAAATGCAGATAACGGGTTACTGCCTGTATTTTACAATTGCTATTCATTTTTGATATGGAGAAACAGAAACCAGTTGAATTTTCAACTTTCAGATACCAAAGAGGCGTGGAACGTAAATAACACAGTCCTTGGTTATCTAATGCAGATTAAGACATAAAACTGTCTAATCTAAAACACCCTTTTTTGAGTAGTAGCCTACATCCACTTCAACACAACCCTCCTTCCCTGTAGTCAAAAAGTAGTTTTAATCCCCTCTAAAGGTAAGCAGGGAGATCTTTAAAGCATGTTTAATCCTGATCCTTTCACTCTCGAGATCGAAGAAGAATTATAGCTATCAGTGCATCGGCAAAAATAGACCCCAGCTCCTTGAGCACATAATAAGTAAATGCGAGAGAGAGCTAGCCTATTTTTACCCTAGTCACCGACCAAATAAAGAACCTCAGCAGCTAGTTTGAGCTACTGATACCGGAACTGTTCTTTTTACCAGAAAAAACTGTTCCAACTTTGCTCCCTAAGTGACTTACCTACTCAAATTTGTAAGTGGAGGGAGCTTTCCACTCGACCTACCCTCTTCAGAGTTATCAAAAGCGAAAAGCGGAAAAAAACTCTAAGGTCCGGGGGGCTTTAAGCGCAAAGAGAAATAAAGTGTGTACTTTAATGAAAAAAGGTACAAATGGAGAAAAAAATATAAATATATATATGTTTAGTTCAATAATTATAAGCACGAATAACAATTATATGAACAACAAAATTGAAAATTAAATTACAATAAAGTGAAAATATCAATTGTTTAGTGTAGCCTCTCCAGGAAACGCTCATTGGCAAGGAAAAGTACATCTCAAAGCCTTGATGATAACACTAGCGCACACGTTAAGCGAGGCGAAGCGCTCAATGTTTTGAGCCTCGCTTAAGCGTGCTTTAAGAGCACCTTTGACAACACTTTGTCATCTAAATAATTTTTTTATAACCAGGAAATTCCAGAGGACTGGCTGAGGCATGGTTCATAACTCGGTGGAATAATGGGCCAGCCCCTACGACTCTACCCTTCTCCACTTAGATATCAGGATTTAGTCTGTAGTCTTTGTCATCTACATAGCTTAAGGGAGTTATCTTCACTTCACGAACAGAAGTTAAACTACAATATCTGAAGTCTTAAAATAGAGAAACTTCCATGAATTATGTTTTTAGCACATACCGGATGACGACCAGAGAAAATATGTATCTGAACAGCCTCATCATCTTCCACAAAGAGAGGACGGACATAATTCTGGAACAAACAATAAAGGCCTATTTACATCCAATAAAGCAAGTAAAAGCAACAAAGGGGAAAAACGTAATCTTTGACCTTATTCCTCGAAAGAATGGCGAAAGAATTTAGACAATCCAATGAAGCCAGGGCTTGCACAACAGCTTGGAACTCGGCAAAGTATCCACCAAAACCTGTCAAAAAATTATTCCATGCAGCTTGGCAAACGACAGTGAGCTGCTCATTTGCCAATGCTAACTCATCTAAAGCCACTAATACTTCTCGTGAATGATAACGTATTGCTTTCTTAGTACTGTTCACTTTGACCCAATCTGGAGGCACCTTTGTGTTTAGAGGCAACTGCAGTTGAAGCATCATATAGTCAAATAAAGACAGTAGGACATAAAAGGCATACTTCCTCGGTTTCAAAATCTCACAATGAACTACAAGTTTGAGGTATGTGTTAAAGATAATTACAGCCTAAAATGCCTAAAACATGGATTTACCTTTGCTGGCTATGTAGCACCAACAAGCAGAAAACTTTCTCAAATAAAGATACACAGACAGTTGATATGCGGTGTCCTTTAGAAGTGTCTACTTGACACTCGCATCCCAGAAAAAATTTAAGGGGGGAAAAAGGCATGAAATATACCTCTTTGTTGAACAAGCTCCACGCCTGATGGAAGGAAAATGGTAGTGGGCAGAAGAACATGGACTAAGAAGACATGTCTAACACTAGTTGTTGCTGGCCAACATGGTGTCCTCTTCACGGGAGACGGTGCTTCTTACTTTTCTTGAACAATTCAGAACTACATTCGCTTTCCTACTCATCCTCTACCCCTCCACCCCCAAATAAAACAAAAATGGAAAATAAACAATAAAAAGAACCAACTCAAAAATAAAACCAAATGAATAAATATTTAGGTGATTAGAGTAAATATGAGATGAATTACGACTGCAGCGTAGAAGAAAACAACACAACAAAATCTATCTCCAGAAAGTGTTAACATTTTGTTTGCTCCCTCATAGAAGAAATAATTAAGGTGATATACCTGCATTATATTTATCCGCTTATTTGGACTCCTTTTAATGAACCCCCTGCATTTGATTGTTATTTCTAGTTGGACGATCCATTAAAATCCAGATTGTGTTTGATACCCTGTGAAACCTTAGAGTTTTAGTTCACAACATGTGATTAAGAGGGTAAGGTGGGATTTTAAGCATTTTTCAGCTTATATTAGTGTTTGAACTTAAGAAGTGTACTAAAGCCAAAATAAGCCAAAAGTCATAAGTTGGGCAGCTTAGAAGCTTTTTAGATTTAACAAGCATTTTACTTTATTATCCTGATACTTTTTATTTTTTTTAATAAAGGTAACTCTATATTCACGTCAAAACTCATCAGCAGAGCATGATGAGGTGGGATTTACAGCCCCACAGGGGGTAGTTTCTGTTAGAATATAAATAGGTTTATACAATCCTATTAGAATAGGAATAGGTTTATACAATCCTATAAGAATAGGAATAGGTTTATACAATCCTATTAGAATAGGAATAGGAATAGAAATAGAAATAGGAATACTAAATAGTATCCTACTTGGTAAAGGATTGTATTCTAGGGTCTATAAATAGGGTCTCAATGTAATAATGTAGACACAACAACAATTCAATAATATTCTTTTC
>NC_064284.1:19737172-19902784 GCF_019186545.1 Solanum stenotomum | reverse complement strand
TCCACAATGTCCACCAAATGCAGGCTGGGATGCACTTCCACCAGTCTTCTTTGGATCTTCTTCTTCTGCCCACTCCTTCCCACTGTCTCAGCAAGTCTAAAGTAGTCTTGGGCATTACCCAGTTAACTCCAAGTATACATAAGAACCAGTCCCACAGATTTACAGCTGTTCTGCAGTGTAAGAAAAGATGACTGTTAACTTCTGCCTCTTCCCCACACATGTAACACCTTGAGCAAATCTGTATACCTCTTCTTTGTATCACTTCATAGGTTAGACAAGCTTTCCTGATTGCCAACCAAGTGAAACCTGAAACCTTGTGGGGGATCTTGATTTTCCAAATTAGTTTCCAAGGCCAATCCATTTCCATAGTCTGATTAGAATTTAAACTCCAGTAACAAGACTTCACAGTGAAAATCCCTTTCTTTTGCATTTTCCAGTTTGGAGTGTCAGGACCTTCAGTGACACCTGGAAATGCATTAAAGTGTTTGTAGTAATTCTGCTACTCTGTCAATCTCCCAGTCATTTAAAGCCCTCCTAAAGATCAAATCCCAACCTTGAGGGCTCCACACCTGTGCCACAGTGTCCATCTGTTGTAGACTCAATATATAAAGATCTGGGAACATGATCTTCAGATTCTCTTCTCCTAACCAGAGTTCATCCTGATACTTTTTATATAATAGTCAAATTACCGCTCCCAAGAAAGCTCCAAGTCTGATGTTTCTTTTCCTTCTTTATCCCATCTCAGCCTTCTCCACAATATCTCTGGATAGTGGCAACAACCTAGAGTAAACTTGCAAAGATGAAAACAAAAGGCAAGTGACTGGGAGCTTTCCTTGGGACCTCATTCAATTTGTGTTTTAACTATTCTTAAAGCAAGTGCTTTGCTTCCTTTTTCACTCAGTTTCTCACAGCGACCTACATGCCCAAAAAAAACTAGTTTTCCTTCTAGAAAGCCAAGTTTCTACTTAAGAACTATTCCTCATACTTGAGCCCATATCCCCCACCCTAGTCCAAGTACCCTATGAATTCTTCTGTGATTTGTTAATGAGAATGTAGTTTGGAGATAGTTCACTGACAAGTGACAATTAGATAATTCTATGGGTTACAAGATTCTTAAAATTTTCCTAAACAGTTTATCAAGCATATATAGTTCCCACTTTAATCAAATTATTAACTTATTATATGCTATTCAAATAAATAATTTATATTTATTAAAAATCTAAGTTGCACAAACTCTTCACTTTCGATATCGCACCAGTGTCGGATTCTCCAAAAATACACTACTTTTGGCGAATCCGACGCACACCGTTTGACATATTTAAAGAGTCCGAGCGACATAGTTAAAAATAATCTTACCTAATCAATTTGGAACTGAAAGTGGATTGAAGCATGAATTGAAGTAATCAACTCCTTTATAGTGTTGTCATATTAAGGATATTTTTGTCATTGTACCAGAAGAAGTATCGATAAGCACTTCTCTACCAATTCCAAACACATCAACTCTTATTTTCAGTTTTCACTCTTCTATCCAAATATGAAACTGTGTATTTATATAAAACCAGCTCCAGCACTTAAAAAGTGTTTTCAGCATTTGGTGTTTAAAAGCTACTTAAATTCAGCTAAGCCAAACGGGATCTAGAGCAGCAATGCACAGAAAAATATTTCCAGATTGTCAACAGCAAGAAAACATAGACATTTTTAAGAAAAAAAAAACTTAACATGACAGAGATTACAAGAGAAAGATTGGAATATGATGACTTCTTCTTCTAATGTACCTCTATCAAATGTGTGATTCCAGCTACACTCGTATACTCCAATTTGTGGATGCGAAGCTGCTTGCGATGCACAACAATCAATGAGTCTAACTTCTCATTTGCCAACTCAACTCTCCTTGTACCTTCAGCAACCTGTGAACCAACTGAAAGTAGTCAAAGAATCAAGTGCAGGCAAGAAATATGGCATAGAAAAAGAATACAACAAACCTCTGGGAACTTTCCATCAGAAATGATAAATAAGTTGTGAAGATCCTGTCTGTCAGCAGCTTCCTTGTTTAAAGCAGACAAAAGCTTTGCAGCACCATTAATAACAGTAGAAGATGAGGCAATTGATATCAGCTTTCTCAACAGGACAGAATGCAAGGTCTCTCTTTGCAGATTCGTACTTTTGTCCTCTATAATGCAAAGCTGTTGAAGTTGTTTTGCAGCAATCAAGATAGCTTGAATGACAGCAATAAACTGACACAGAAATTCCTATTAAATTCATCTCAAAGAAGGTTGAGGCTGCAAAAAACCAATTCAAGGAACAATATATGCTTGTGTCACTGTTGGAAAAATATATTTTCTAAGCCTTGGCTGATTGGACATGTAATCAAAAATCAATATCTCCCAACACAGGTTCCTGTCTGTAGTTACCAGAACTAGTTGCATATGTGACAGAACCTATCTAAAGTTGATGATTTTCCCCATCAGATAAGAGACTGTAGCATAGTACAAAGCTAAAAAAATCTTGCCCAATTAAATCAGAAGATAAAAACCCTCACCTCAGCAGCAGTAGCTTTTCTGTGAAAGATTCTTGTAAGCCCGCGCTGGATATCTGGTGACCTTCCTATAGTGGACAGAACTGAAACAATTATATGATGTATCTCTGGTTGCGAACTGCTGACATCAGCACCTTCCATCTCTAAGACAGAAGTATGAGAAGTTCGATGAGTTTGCATAGATTCTGCAATCTCTGAAACAGCATCAAGACGAGCACCTATCATGTTTCTATCACGTAAAGGATGAGTCACCTGCAAAATATGAAATTACACATGTACCTTCGATATGTTCATATTATCAAAACCCAACAAACTAACAGCAAAAAATCTCCGTACCCAATGCCTGAGAAGCCTTGAACCAAATAAAGTAAGGGTCTGATTCATACAATGCAATAAGGAGCCAGACTCTGATCCGTCAAAGTTATTCATCAAAACCTACATCATCGGTAAAATTACAAATGGGGAAAAAATATGCCTATTGTATCTACTGAGAGCTAAAAGATTGCCGGTGCAGTAAAGTAGACAGAAGGGAAAGAAAACTTCTATCAAATTGTATATTGTATATTGTATAATGTATATCATACATAATAATCAAATTACTTGAGAACTGTTTATCTTTCTTTTTTTCCTTTTGAAATTCCTGATACTCTGACAAGCTACGTATCTTTGATGTTTCTTAGCCAGAAAAAAAGATTGCTAAATCATTCTCCTCTCCACTCTGCATAGTTATATAACTAATCAAAACCTTAACAGAAGCAACCCCAGTAATTCCTCCAGACGTCTCCACTGTTATTAAAAGCCACTGCTTTATAGCTTAAAACGATGAAGCGACTTGATGCGCAATTGTAGATTGGTGAAGCCATATGCTATATAGAAGTGTGCACTTCGAACAATGATGCGCAAGTGATCCCAAGGAAAGCCATTGGTTCTTTGAATCTTTGAGGATTGGGATTAATATCGGCGCAATTGTAAATTGGTTGCAGAAATCAGTTACTTTAATACAATTTGATTATAATAATACTTGTTAGAGTGGGTTAGACATTGGTTGGGGAATGAACTAGTGGTATGCTTATATGGACTTGGGCAATCCTCCCCTCATGAGCTAGATTTTGGGGTTGAGTTAGGCCTAGGTATCATATCTTTACATGGTATCAGAGTTGGGTTCATCCATGATTGGGCTCCCGATTCACGCTCCAGTTGGGTGCGGATGTCCAACATTAGTTAAAAAATGGACTGGTGGTCTGCTTATATGGACTTGGAAATCCTCCCCCTCGAACTAGCTTTTGAGGTTAAGTTAGGTTCAAGTGACATATCTTTACATAAATTCATGTGTTCTTTTAATTTTTCCATTACTTGTACACTTCACTTCAAAGAAGTGTGCTCTTAACTTCATGCTTTTTACTTCAAGCCCCATGGACCCAATCGCTTTTTGCGCTTTGGCTTTTAAAAACACTGGATGTGACCTTCTAAACAATGGTTATGGAAACTCACTAGTGCCAATCAGTTATTGTGGGGAAAACCATAAAAGCAAAATATGAGGAAGGCAAATGGATGACTAAAGAGGTAACTACACCCTATGGGGTGAGATTGTGGAGATCCATCAGAAACTTGTGGAGTGAATTCAAAACCAATATTAAGATCAAAGTGTTAAATGGCTTACTCAAAAAAAAATAAAAAATCAAAGTGTTAAATGGGGAAAAATTCTGGAAGGATGATTGGCATGAGGCTGACAAACTTGAAATACTCCTTCCAGATATATAAAACCTTACTATACACCAGCAAATTGCTAATGCAGAATTATCGACAACTCAAGGTTGGACCTTTACTTTTAGAAGGCAGTTGACTGATTGAGAAATACAAAGGGTGGCTCAATATTTTAGCACAAGTGAACAATGGATTCAGATAGGAGAAGATGTGTTATGGTGATTGGGCAGTAACAATGGTTCCTTCAAGGTTAGTGCAACTTATTGATTTGTTGCACTTGAGTCAAGGGTCTTTTGGAGACAACCTCTCTACCTCCACGAGGTAGAGGACCTAGAGGTAAGGCTTGCATACACTTTACCCTTCCCGGACCCCATTTGTGGCCTACACTAGGTATGTTGTTGTCGTACTGTTACTAGTTTCAAAAATATATATATTGATTTTATCAACTCTCACAAAGTAAAAAGTGACAAATATATTGAACAAACAGAGTAAAAGCTGATTAATCAATAGAACAATCCACTAACTATGACTCAATGACAAACTAGTGAAAAAAATGTGAATTCTATATGTGCAATTCGGTTCAGACAAGTGTGGCACTAAGTTGGCTGGATTAAACAAAGATCAAAATCTTTAAAACTTTCACCAGAGTAGTATCTACTTTGTACAAAATGACAGATCTACCCATAGTTCATATAAGGAAGAGAAATCAGTGAGCTAAAGGAAGAAAGGCAAGGAAGGAACCAGAGAAATGAGGAAGATGATGTGTGAGAAAGTGGGGAGACAGGGAAGGAATGGATGTGCTGGAGCCTTGATTTCTAATGTTTGTAACCTCACAAGTCCTCCTTTCCGTGAGTCAAAAGTGTTCCTCACTTTGCTCCTTTGGTGACAAAAATTCCCAACCTCAAGGTTTGAGAGGGAGGGAGCTATCCTCTCTAGTCTTGCTAGTTCAGAAACTTGTGACGTTTTACCAATCCTACAAACACTTCAGGAACTAGAGAGCCATTGGTTTCCTTTGAACTAGGTACATTATCCACATCCAGACTATCTCTACATAACAATTTTGCTGGCTTGATTAAATCAATCATCAGATGATTGAAAGTTGCTCGTTTAAATGCTTATCCGCGTTACAGTATGGAGTCTGCTTGTCCGAGAACCATAAATGCTGTCACGGAAGCAACTTTAGATTCTATCATGAAAGCAAAGTTAAGTTGATTGTGCTCAATTTTACTGAGGTTAACACTTACAGGTGGTTTCCCCTAACACCAGCTATTTTGCTTACTCCATGATTCAAAGTCATATTAATTGCAGCAGTCGCTCCTTCCTTTTTTATTTCTTTTCGTAAGGTAAATATGATCACATCCTTCTTTAATTTTGAGTGCCATCAGTTATTGCTTTGAGAAGAAATCTTTGCAAGGAAAACATGAAAACAATAAGAAAATGTGTCATTCATGCCTGGGAATCCAACAATTACTCAAGTTCAATTATGGAATTTATCCAAAAGAATTGTCTTTGTTTTTCTCTTCGATTTAATTTGCTTTTGGAGGGGGGAGGACTAGCCCACTCACCTCAAGTTGCTGCAGTGCATTGGCTGAAAGAGTCATCTCCATGTTGCTAGAGAAAGGACGAAATGAAGCTCCCAAGCACAGAACTCTTTCCAAACCAAATTGTTTTAGATGCCTAACAATTAGGCCCAATGCTTGTATAGCCAAATGAGGCATTGCCATAATTCCCTACAATTCAAAATAAATGGATGAGAGAAAAAGATATATCTAATACACGGAGAAATCCAGTGAACCCCATCCAACAGACAAAGCAAAGAACATGAAATAAGAAAGTATAATCATGTGCACATAAGAAAAATATGAAGATATTAGTTTTGACATTTAGATTCCAATAGATGGTAGATAAAATTTAGTTAGTTCAGCCTCTAACTCTATGAATAGTAGAAATTACACCTGGATTGCAATTTGATTGCATTCGTGCATTTTCATTTCAGCCTCTTCCTTTTCTTGGACATCTAACAAATAAGTTTCCTGCATGCCCTCATAGAGAGACATCACTTCAGCCAGAGCACCACCGTCACTGAACCGATCTGATGATACATCCTCCACCCGAACATTAGATGCAGGTCCAGCATAAGCCAGTAGCAGCTGAAACGAATATAATAAATTAAGGAAAAACTTCATAACTAAGCAGACATAACTACTATTTTACCATACATAGATATAGTTTAGACTATTACCCAACTTAGCTATACTAAGGGTTTTATAGAAAATCTCTCCTCTCTCGTCCCTCTCCCTCTATATGTACCACCTCTCTCTCCCTCTCCTCTCTCTCTCTTTCTCTCTCTCTCTCTCTCTCTCTCTCCTGCCTCTTTCTCCCTCTTCATAGGTTGTACCACTATTTTCTACCCTTCAAGATTGTATCCAATAGTGGGACTCCACAGCAGAAACATCCAATTGTATCAATGGCGGAATTGATACAGTATGTATCAGCCTGATTACAACTGATACATATTGTATCGATGTTGTGATTAATAAATAAAGATAAAAAGTTTGGAAAAAATATTGATATGGGTAACGACTTGCTGGAATTGTATCTGATACATCTCTCCCTCATGATTTCACCTGATACATGTGGGATTGTATCCAATACAGTCTGAAACATCTGTCACTCACGATTTCAAAGAAGATCATCGATACAGGTAACAATTTGTTCTCTGCAGTGTAATCAAAAGCGAAAGCACAAAAAAGCTCTAAGGTTCGTTTGGGGCTTTAAGCACAAAGCGCAATTAAGCGTGGACTTTATTGAGAAAAGGGGCAAATGGAGAAAACATACGAATTAATTTTAAGCATGAATAACAAATATATGGACAAAGAATATGATTGTTTTTACGATAGAGTGAAATATTAATGGTGTAGCGCCGGCTCTTCAGAAAATGCTCATTCACAAGGAGAAGTATGTCTTACAGCTTTGATGACGACATTGAAGCGCACATTAAGCGTGGCGAACCACTCGACGCGTTTTGAGCCTCGCTACAGGGCTTAAGCGTGCCTTTGATAACAGTACATCTCCATGGCAGAGACATACAATTCATCCAATTGTATTCTTCCAAATACAACGGAATGAATACATCGAAAAAAGAAAAGAAGAAAATACTTATATCAACTTTATCAATTGTAATATCAACTTTATCAATTGTATCACTTTAATGGCTGCATCACCATACAATCTTGAAGAAGATACTTATATCAATTGTATCACTTTAATGGTTGTTGTTACAGTCTGAATGCAGGAACAAATACAAGGGATATAAGAGTGAAAGAATACAAGTGATACAAAAGCGAATAAATACAAGTGATACAGTTGTATGTATTGAATACAACTTGTATAAGCATGTATGTATCAGACAGTTTTCGTTGATACAACCTATCGTCAAAAACAGCCTGTATCTAAATCTCTCCTCTTTCTCCCAAATCTTGCTCGCCTCTCTCGTCTCTCTTTCTCTCTCCCAATCCTGCTCGGCTCTCTCCTCCCTCTAACAACATGTATGTATCGGACTGTACTCATTGATACAACATGTATTCGTCAAATACAACATGTATCTAGTATCTCAAATCTCTCTCCCCCCAAATCTTGCTCGCCTCTCTCTTCTCTCCCAATCTCGCTCACCTCTCTCCTCCCTCTGATAGCTTGTATATATCGAATACAAGATGTATCAATGTATCCGTATCAAACTGTACTCATCGAATACGGACTGCGTCTAGCATCTCTCCTCTCTCTCGCAAATCTCACGTGCCTCTCCCCTCTCTCTCCCAATTTCATTCGCATCTCACCTCCCGCTGATTGTAGCTATGAGTCCTAATTAGACAAACGAGAGCTACTAATGATAATTATGATCCAAACTATAATTTATGATCCACTTTCAACGACATCATCATGACAACTCTGATATTCAATTGAAATCATTTTCATACAAACTTCAAATTATTTATTTATTGTGACGAGTTCCATAGAAACTTCAATATGATGACTTTTTCCCATAAAATGAACATCCAAAAGCACAGCTCTAACTGAATAATAACCAGTATCTTCATGCCCAATAACGCTAGAAAAAAGTCAATAATGCTATTCTATTTTCTGATTCTTGAAGATATTACCAAGAAATATTGGACAAGGCAAACAAAAGTAAGAAATGTGCTACCTTCAAACTAATTATCAAACCAATTTCCTGTCTTATTTACATGAGTGGTCACTCTAAACATTCATAGAGTATTAAAATGCTGCACTCATCTCTCACCTGGATACACACCTTTCTTGGTAGTTTGGTTATATGAGAGACATCTTGTAGTTTGGCTGGTCTGCATTACTTACAAATAATTTCCTTGTTTGTATTACCCAAGTTTTCTCCCCAGAAAAGGTCATACATTCCTAAAATAGTAACTTATTTGCAACAGGCTGTGGCAAAGGATAAAGAGTCACCATTATTTTACCAAAAGAGGAGGTTGTTCTACCACTGCCTGAACCAGGATGACATGCTTGTACATTTTTGCCCCATTAGAGATATGCCAAAAATGAACCTTCTTTTACACATGGTCAGCTCGTGTTTTAGTGATCAAGTTTTACAGTCCTTCCCTCAAAGGAAACACCATTTCTAAAGATCCATCTGTTCGGTCTTCAATCTAGAAATAAAATGCAAATTCATTTTACCAAATCAACGCAGACTCAATTAACAAAGAACCTGCAACAGAGCAATCTACTAATAAAGATCATTTAGTATGCAGCTCTTGTTATAAAAGTCTATGCTTTTAGAGAATAAGAGATTCCAATTCTCTAATTAATTCTTCACAAACTGAATATTGTATCTCCATAAATAGGAAATCAATGTGAGACACCAAGAGTTCCTTTTAGTTTTATGATAGATTTTCAAATAAATGAGTGACAATCACCTTCTCTGTCTGCTTAGATATAGGCCTACCAACAAGCAATTCAGCTGGCAACAAGTTCAGGATCATAGCCTCCAACCCAGCCCTCATGAAATTGTCATTGAACTCCCCATACACAACATCCCCAGTTGAAACCTCAACCCCAACAACCCCAAGTTTCACATCATCCCCACAACCCTCAAGGTTGATTTCCTTCTCGACAACACAAACCAAGTAGTTATTACATGACCCACACCCCTCATCTCCACCCCCTACATCTTCAGCAGCCTCCAAAGTAGCTTTCGTGTACAATGCTGACAACCCACGGCTAAAAGGGCCCAATTTATTCGAGCCATGAGCTTTAATTGCAGCAGTTTCCGTTTGTTTAACAACCCCAACTTTGTACCCTGCACTCACCAGCCTCCTTACATGAATATTCAACCGAAACGTGGGTACACTAGCTGTCAAGAAATTGTGGTCCATATGTGCATAAATACCCAAAACTCTAGCAGCATTTTCTGCATCCTGACCAAAAAATCTGTACCTATAACCAACTTCAATCATCAATAGAACATCTGGGTACTTAGTCTTAAGCTCCACAACTTGTTGCTCTAATGGTGTGTACTTGGGATTTGCAATTTCATGACATTTGGAAGGTTCCAAAAGGTGGTAAGATGGTTCTAGAAGTTTATCCAGGAACTTCTGGTGGAGAGTGGGATTATGAAGAGGAGTGGGTGGGTTATTTACGTGGGTTGATAGCTTAGGGGTTTTGGTGGGTTTTGGTGGATGATCATCGTAAGAAGAAGAAAGTTTGTTCTGAGGAGAAATGAGTTGGGAAGTTCTAAAGCGCTTTGCAGGTGAAAAGCTGACGGTGGCAGCAATTTTGGGAGGTGGAGTACAGGGGGTCGTTGAAGTTGAAGCATCATCTTCGTTCTTCGGTTTTGGTGCAAAGAAGCGGGAAATTACTTGTTGTTTTGGTTTCCCCATTATACCAATGCCGACCGCGGCGATCGTCGGGGTGGTGACTGGTGGTAGTGGTGGTTCCGAGTTCCGACGGGTGATTTTGACAGTACGAAGTGCAAAGGCGGTTTCGCAGTGTAGACTGTAGTGCTACGGTCAATTGGCGCGCTATGTCGATTTCACTCGACACACTCTCAACTTTCAATTGAAAAGTAATGGCAATTGAATTTGGCGTAATTGAGTGTAATTACATTATTTTGTTATATTTTTGAGTCACACAATTACATTCTCCACTTCTGAGGATGATAAATTATTGGTATTTATATAGTGTAATTATAAGTTGATTATTTTTTCATTCATTTTTTTATTTTATTTTTGTTTTAATTTAGTTTTAGCTTTATTATGTTTATTATTCTAAAAATATATTATTTATATTTCATTTCCTTTCACATTCTCAACTTTTACTTCTTGTGATTTCATGTGATTTTTCGTATTATCTTTTTAATTTATTTATTTTATGTTGATTTTTTATTAGCATAATTTTGTTAGTATTCTAATTTTTAAATAGGTCATATTTTCGTTATATTGAAATTTGACATGGAGTATTACATTAAATTTATTTTCAAATTTAGAACTTATGTAATTTTCAATTTCATTTATTTTAGTAGTATTGACTTAATATTTCATATTGTAAGTTATTTATTTTTTAGTTATACTTGATAGACTATCTTTTTGTCAAATATTTTCATAATTTATGACAGTATATTTATAATATTAATCTTTTTATAAACATGTATTTTATCATGATTGTAGAAATCTTATACTTTTAGTTTTTATTGTTAAATTAATTAACATGTACTAATCTTAAAAACATAAATCAATTTTTTTTATATGATTGTTGATTAATATATTTTCAAAAGGTAATATATATCTTAAAAATTTAATTATTATTATTATAAAGTGTCTTATTTGTCTAATATAAATTTTTAGTTTTAGATGATTAACTTTTATTCTTAAAATTTAATATAATTTTATGATTGCAATTGTGCAACCAGCAGTATATTTATAATTACACTGTAATTACATGGTGAGTAAGGGTGTTCACGGGTCAGTTTGGATCGGGTATTGGTCAAAATTAAAACTAAACCAACTTAATCGATTTTAAAATTATCAAAACCAAACTAAACCAAATATAATATACACTTATCGGTTTGGTGGTTATCGGTTTCGATTTGATTTGGTTCGGTTATTCGGTTATTAGTCATACACAAAAATAAAAGAAACAATTCATTCAAAATGTGAAAAAAATGACAACAATCCATTCAAAACGAAAAATAGTTAGAATGACTTAAATTACCGAACTTTCGATCACTAAATTTACTATCAATAAAGCTTTAAAACTCACTATATTGGCATAGAAAGAAGAGACAATAACATTTTCAGTCCCACAAATAATTGTCATAGACATTCATATACATGAAATCAATAAGATAAATGTTTCATCTTGGACATTTTTGCTTTCAATAAGTAAATTATAAAGAAATTTTAATGAAAATATGTATAAGATCTTTAAAATTGTTTATAAAAATAATATATTAAGTATGTATATTAATAAAATATATGTATATAATTCATCGATTCGGTTCGGTTATTTCTTCGGTTTTTTCGAATAAAACCATAACCAAACCAAATATTATCGATTTTCAAAAATCTAAATCTAAACCAAACCAAACCCAAATAAAATCGGTTTTATTTTATCGGTTTGGTTCGTTTTTCGGTTTGGATCGGTTTTTATCCAAACCGTGAACACTCCTAATTGTGAGAAACAAATGGGTCAACGTAATTACTACGTTGTGTAATTAATAGAATGATTTTCCAAACATACCCATAGTATATAGGAGTATTAATGTATTTGGAAAAAAAATTATGTATATATGGAGAGATTTTAAACCTTTTAAACATAAGATTAGAAGTTTGTTGAGTGAGCAAGGCATTCGAAATTCAACTCGAGGTTTCGAGTTCAAATTTCAAACATTTTATTTTTATTTTTCAAATCTTCTTGGGGAAAACTTGAATCTGAAACTAAAATGTTACATTCCGTTCGAACATTTGAAAAATTAATTGAAATGTCCAATGTTTTTGTTTTATTAATCATGTGAGAATCCAAACATGTGCCCAAAATTGGATGGTAAAGGCAAATATATCAACAAAAAAAAGTATGATGAAGAATAAATATGACCCTTTTCAAAGAATACAAGAGCAAATATGACCATTTTCTATAATACTTCTAACCCCTTTAGTGTTTGACTGTTTTTTTTCCAAACAAATGTCTATCACACACCAATGATACACTGACACACATTATTAATATAAGGCCTAACCCATCGGTGACCCCTTAAAGTTGGCACCAAGTTTCGCTTAGATACCTTTATTGAGTTTTGTTCATTTTAGACACCTTAGGTAGGGTTCTGTTGTATCATTTTGACACTTTTTTTAAAATCAACCAAAAATACAAAGTGTGTATAATACAGTACTTGCTGATGACGTGTCAAAGTGACGAATTAAACAAAGACACATATCATATATGTAAAAAAACAACTCTAAACTAATGACTTTTAAGTAGAAAGAAAAATAACCACTCATTTGATGACATGTGGCATTTTAAACTCAAATAATAAATATTTTTCAAAAAGAAATTCAACACTTCTAATTTTCAAGAAACTCACTCGTCTTCTTCACCCAACCAACCCAGGCATCTTCTCCACCCCACCCATCCCAACCCAACCGCTCCTCCACCCCCATTAGATCGTCCATCCTCTTTACCCCCACCCACCTCAACCTCAACCCCTTTTTCACTCTATCGTCTTTTCAAGAAACACTTTCAAAAGAATTTAATTACATTGAAAAAAATAGTTTATAATAACACAATTTTTTTAAAAAGATCAATTATAACTAACAATGGAAGAATTATTTTTTTGCGTTTCTCATATGTGCAGAGGATTCAAATATGTGACAACGAAATAGAGTAATTATTTTGTGGCGTTAAAATTTAATTGTTGGATCTAAAGAAACAAAATGAGAAGAAGATGATGGTTGTGGTAATTTTCAGATCTGAAAAATTAAAAATTACTTCGATTTTAATAAGATTAATGGCGATGATGCAGCGGCGGTGGGTTGATGGTGTGTGGTGGATGAGATAATCAGAAAGAAAGAGGGAAGAAGATGAACAGTGTTTTGAAAATATTTTTTTGGCCTGAAATAAAGCTCTTCACGCGCTGACTTTGAGTGTATTACACTCACCATGTCATGTCAGCAAAAAGTGTCAAAATGACACAACGAGATTCTACATGAGGGGTTTAAAATGAACATCGCCTAATTGAGGTGTCTAAGTGAAACTTCGTGCCAACTTTAGGGAGCCACCAATGGGTTAGGCCTTAATATAAATTATGGTTATATTTCAAGTGCCAAAATGATTCAATTTCTCATCTTCATCTTCTGTACTACCATTATCTTGACTAATGATTAATCGTCTCACATAATCATTTTGTACACACTATATTGTATAAAATTAAAATCATTAGCTTTCTTATTAAGTAGCTAAGATGATGATAGTAAAGACGATGAAGAATAAAGAAATTATAAAAAGAACTTTACGAACCCGTCAAATCTTTGAGCTCGAACCTTAATTATGAAATACAATAAGAAAGACTACCCCTAGGCAGTCCTTTATTTGGCAAAGTGTCCTTACTGGAAAAACTATTTGCTCTAACAACACAGCCTGGTCTCCTAATAATGGCAAAGATATAAGCCTTTGGTACCTTAGAAGTCCCTTAAGACAGTTAGTACAAGGCCCCCTTACTCTGTAGGATGAAAATGCTACTATTTCTTCTATTTGGAATAATTCAAACTGGAATTAGGATAATCTTAATCTTCGCATTCCGCCATATATTATGGGTAAAACAAACCTCATTAGCTTAAACTCGATCCTTTGGACAATGACAAACCCTATTGGACGGACAATTCAAATGGTTTATTCACTACCAATTTTGTTCTCCACATTCTCAAGCAGCCTCCTCCCAATCCTTTCCAGCACACCTGGATTTGGAAACTAAAAATTCTAAACAAGATCAAATTCTTCTTTTGGTTATGCTCTCTCAATAGACTGCCTACTAAATCTTACCTGCATCACATTGGTATTGTCTCAAAATCCATTTGCACTGTTTGTAAACAAGAGGATGAATCTATTACCCACATGTTCCTCCATTGTTATACGGCAAAAAAAATTCTGGCTTGAACTTGGTATTTCAACACCCCAAATTCCCCCCAAACTTACTGGCTTGAAGTATTTAAAGACTTTACTTTGCCTCAAGGCAACAACCTCTCTAATTGGCATGACATCTTTCCTTTCGCCCTTTGGAGTTTATGGACAAATAGAAATCATAACACTTTCAATAATAAAAACTCCTTACTGTCACCCTCCGTGGTGAGAAACAAAACTTTGGAATATTGTCGTTACACTAATCATGCTCATAACCCTCAATCCTCCGACCTCATGCGTATCAGGTGGTCTCCCCCTTACAGGAACTTTTAAACTTAACATCGACGATTCTTTTTCCAAAGATCGCAATAAAGGCGGTACTGGAGGTGTTATTAAGGATCATAATGGCAACTGGGTAATAGGATTCTACCATAACATCACTTCTCAAAGCCACACCATGGTTGAAATCGAAGCTCTTCTTGATGACCTAAAAATAACTGCTGATTGTTCTATTGTCCCCATTGAAATTGAACTTGACTCCATTGAGGTAATTGAAGCGTTAGAAGATACTCAATCTATTTACGCATCAAAAATAAATTCTTACGGGTTGCTTATGAAGAGGTTGGGGAATCCACTAGTCCGCCATAGCTTCCGACAAGCAAACAAAGTAGCAGACTTTTTGTCAAGACTAGGTACCAAGCTAACACCGTCCGCACAAGCTACTATATTATCTACTCCTGCAGATCATACTATGTCTCTAATCAAGGATGACCAACAAGGAGTGATATCTACTAAACTAGTTTTAAGGACTACTTGTAATAAGTTAGCTTGTTTTGATAATCTAACTGTAATAGCCAGCTATGGTGACAATGTAGAGGCCAATAAGCCTCACAACCGTGTAACTCCCTAATTATATATAATATATATAATCTTACCATCCAAAAAAAAAAGAAATTTGGGTAAATATTCTTTTAGGCATCAAAGAAAAGAAGCATTCTCATATAATTACTTTCTTCATTTATATTGATTATATTATTCATTTTTGAACTTTACATGCTTTTTAAAAATAATAATTGATATCTAAGTATTTTATCATAATATTCATATTAATTTGAAAATAAATAATTAATTATAAAAATAAGATATGAAATAATGGTATTTAAAAAAAATATATATTAAAACAAATACTTTATTAAAAGTAAAAATCTATTTTTAAATAGATTTCCAAAATAAAAAGAACCATACCGAAGTTGAAATGGATCTAGTGAAGGCCCGTTGGACAGTGCCAATCTTCGAGAAAAAGTCATAAATAGTCTCTTAACTATGAGATTAGGTCTAAAATGGTCACTTAACTATACACTTATCATATTTAATCCTTTAATTATTCAAAAACTTATCAGTTTTAGTTCTTTAACTATACACTTACTAGTTTTAGTCATTTGAATATTCAAAAACTTATCAACTTTGGTTCTTTAACTATACACTTATCGATTTTAGTCGTTTAAGTATTTAGAAACTTATCAGGTTTTTATACAAACAACTTAGGTTTGTATTAACTGAAGTTTTCGTGAAATTAAATCTTTAATCCATTTTAAAAGTTGTTTCTCTATCCCACTACTTTTTCTTCAAATTGTTCTTACTAAAAACAATAACCTCAACGATTCAAAATAAAACTAATGAGGAAAGAAGATATAAGTCTTAATTTTATTCAATGGAGGATAAAATGAAGCATATGATTGTTGCTAACGACTTGAATATGTTGTGTTCTCTTCTTTGGCGGTTAACGATTCATAATCAGAGTGATTTTTTTTAATTTTGTTTCTTCCTACAAAAGAAAAACAAGAGATTTGATCTTATTACTCCAATTTCTCTACTTAAAACAAAATGAATAGAATAATAAAATTGATCTATTTAAAAAAAACTTAAAAAGAAGTTGCAAATCTACCATTTTGTAAATTTCAACTTCTGAAAAATTTAACAAATTCACTTCAATAAAGTCGTTAGCATACAAATTTTAAATTTAACGAGTAATAATTTTTTTATGATAAAGTTTAACATATTCAAGTCATTAGTAACAATAATATGCTTCATTTTATCGTTTGTTGAATAAAATTATGACTTATATTTTTTTCCTCGTGAATTTTATTTTGAATCATTAAGGTTAAGGTTTTTTGCATAAGAGGAATTCGAAGAAAAGTGGGGAGAGAGAAATAATTGAAAAAATAACTAAATTATTTAATTTCTCGAGACATGAATTTCGTTAATATAAACCTAAATTATTTATATAAAAGGTGGACAAAGATCAAATCTGTCAAGTTTCTAAATACTTAAAAAACTAAAATTGATAAATATATAATTAAAAGACTAAAATAGATAAATGTATAATTAAGAGAGTTAACTAACTCTGATAAGTTTTTGAATAATTAAAAGACTAAATCCAACAAATATATAATTAAGGTAGCATTTTAGACCTATCCTTTTAATTAAGGGGACTATTTATGACATTTTCTCTCCAATCTTCTAAGTAGTCCGTCAAAGTCCAGAAGCATCCCATCAACGGCAAGAGGGAAAATCTGAAAATACAAATATTCTTCCGGTGAACACCCACCCACCGTCTCTCCTTCAGTCCTCCCGCCGGCGATATCTAATTCCTGAGAGGAAGGTAGGGTGAAAACCTCGTCATTTGCATAGAAAGAAAATGGTAACGTCTTCGGTTGTCAACACATACCCACTGTCCAGCTATACATTTGGTACTAAGGAGCCCAAAATGGAGAAGGACACCTCCGTCGCCGATCGCCTTGCTCGTATGAAAGTCAAGTATAGTTTCTTCTATTTTTTCTTCTTTTTTTTTTTCGTAATTGAAATTCTCATAGATTCTTCCAGGTAATTGAGTAGATCAAAGTTCCTTAAACCATAGGTAAAACCCTTCCGAAATTGGATCACACTGGTCACTGCTAGTACTTAGGTTACTACACTTAAGCCGCTATAAAAAGTTTCTCCTTTTTTGGAATTTAACAACCTGTTGTTTGTGATGTGGTTTGCAGCTATGCGAAGGAGGGCATGAGGACTAGCGTCGAAGGAATTCTCTTGGTATGCTTTTGCATCCTCTTTCTCAACTTATATTATGTTCCTATTTCCATCTTAGCAAAGTGATCATTTTCTGGTCTTACCTTGTTCAGTTATTGCCCTAAATTGTTACTATTTTTGTTTGTTTTGCCACATCTAGTTGCTAGGAACTCATTAGCTGTTGTTAAGCTGCAATAAATGAGCTCGAAATATGCTTGATTCGAATATTGGCTTTGATGCAGTGATTGTGCTTTTAGTTTAGTTGATATTAAGATCTTTAGTCCTAGTTTAGTCTAATTTTTTTCTCTGACATGACATATGGTTGTCAACTTGTCATCACTTGTAGAAAAAGGGAGCTTTCGGCACTCTCAAAGCTCTTGCATAACTTTGTATGCAATTGTTTGCTTAAGATTTTTGAGATGTATGTCTAAACAAATATCTGTGCTTGAAATATATGATTCTTCCTTTATCTGTCTAAGATTTTCTTTGTCTAAGAAAACAACAGTCACAATGGGAACTAAATTTCCACTCTGTTTCATAATATTTCTTCATTTCCATTAGCTGCCATTTTTGTAGCTCCTTTGTGGAAAATATCATGTACTTTCAAATCAGTTTCCTGTGTTATAGGAAAAATCTTTACATGTATTTATCCATGAACAGTTACTTTTCATCACATCAGTCAAAGTTACCAGTTCCAAAACAACAACAACCAATCATAAGAATTCGCTATCTGGATAGTTGCTTTTCCAGGTCTTCAGGTACTCTTGGCCTCTTTATATGCATAACCATTCTGAAGGGAAGTAGACTGATTTCAGTACACCTGTCTCTCTCTCTCTCTCTCTAATTTCATTTGCCATCTTCCAATATTCTGACAAATATTTCATTTGAATCTCATAAACGTTACTTCCTTCATTTAAAACAGGATGAGTGAGGGGGGGGGGGGGGGGGTCTCAGGAGCACCAAGACCAAACTTCTAATTTTCAGTTTCAATTCAAACATCAATTTCTTAATCTTATTGAAATAAAATTCTGATATTTAGAAATTATAATAAAAGGTAGTTTAGGTTACAAATTTATTTATTTGAAAATTAAACCCATGCACGAAAAGGATGTAGTCTAAGACAAAGATGAATGATTCCCTAAATGCCAAGTATAATATAAAGTGGAATATGGGAGGAGTACATGGAGAAGTTCTATCAGGGGAGAGGTTAAGTAAATAGTGAAGCAATATAACTTTCTCAATGAGTTCAGTTCAATTGGGGAAAAAGAGATATTTTTAGGAAAACTGGTTTTTATATGAGTTAATGGGGAGAAGAAGAATCAAATGTCTTTACTAGGAGTTCGTCCGCATTGTTCAGTGGATTGGACAGTGGTTACTGGACAATGACCTTTGTTTCTTCAACTATCTTAGTCAGTATAGCCATTAACTGAGGGCACTTCATTCATTGAACTGGCTTCCATTCAATTTCTTATATAGCTTGCTTCTTCATCATCTGTAGCTATTTACTGAAAATGTTTATAATAAGAAAGGTTACCTAGAATACTACTCCATACAGTGTTCCTTATCTGTAAAAAAGAAAGGAAATTAGAAACTCCATGTAGTGTTACAGTTCCTGGTTTCACATGTATGAAAAGTTGGGTACTAGACATTTAATTTTACGTTGATTACATACCTAGAACTTTTAAAACAGCTGGCGATCTGTTCACTTTAGGGAATATTGGATCATATTCAAATTTAGTTCTGGGTCAGGGTGCTTGCAGATGATAAAATGTCGCAGAATTAGGATTTGCAACATTAAGAAGCAAGTAATGGAAAAACTCAAAAATAAATTAGCAGGACGAGAAGAAAGATCTCTACTATAAGAAGAAGAGAGTGTGAGAGAGAACAAATGCCCTCTATTCTTACAAGAGAAACTTATGTCTTGAACTACTTGAAGATGTCCTAGTTCGGCTAATTATTGAGCTCTTAATTCTGATCAGAAGATGTCCAATGGAAAACTGATTTAACTTTTAACATATTTCAAAAGGAAAAAAAATGGGTCAGACCAACATCCAGTCTCCCTGTTAATTATTGAAAGTTGAAACAGGGAAAAGCTATATAAATGCTATGTTAATATTAAACCTTACCAAAAGAAAAAGGCCCTGTTAATATAAAGGGAGAGATAGCAGGTATCCTGTGGACGGTTATCATTTTTTTTAAGCGTTACCAAAAAAAAGGTTATGTTAATATTAAGGGAGATCATTTTCCGTGGCAACTTTTGTTTATAGAGTTATGCTTAATGAGTCTCAAGCTACTAACTAATTTCCATTACCTTACTACATTTGTGCTCATGTTTTCTTCTTCAACTAGAGCTTTATCTTCTGTTTTCACAATCACACTCCATCTATCACCCATCTCAACAGTCAACTTTATGCCTGCTTCCTTACAACTTTTGTTCTATTCGATCAATGGCTCTCAAGCTCTCTTAATGGGAGGAGAAACAATAGGTCTCAAGCAACTTAGGTTTCAACTTTATTTCGAACTGTTTATAGTTGTAAAAGGAGGAGTACTCGACCACTTAATAATCTGTTGGTTGTTTCTTTTTTCACTTGTTTCAAAAGATAGTTCATACCAAAATCTATTTTAATGCAAGAGGTTCTATTGTAAGGTTTTCTACTTTTGGTTTACTTCTTGTATACGGGCAAGTTTTTGCCCTTTTCTAATGAAATTTGTTACTTTGTTAAAAAATAAATACAAGAGGCGATATATACCTAGTAATTGACTAAATTTGGCGCAAATTGTTCAAGTCGGTTAGCTAGAAGTATATGATTGGGCGGCTGTCATAGGAAATCATATATTTGTGTAAGATTTTTTACTTTTTGGTATACTTCTTGTATATGGGCTAGTTAATACCATTTTGTTAATAACATTCTTACTTCATAACAAAAAAGGTAGATTTTGTAATTTTAGAGTTCGATTCTATGGAGTAAAATTAGGATGATGTATAATTCCCCTGGTTTGAATTCACAGGTACAAGAACACAATCATCCTCACATTCTTCTGTTGCAAATTGGGAACACATTTTGCAAACTTCCAGGTGGACGCTTGAAACCAGGAGAGAACGGTATGTTTTGCTTATGATTTTCATTGGATTTCATAAATTTTTTGCTAAGCTTTGACATGGGATACTAGCATTTCTGCTTTCTATTTTTCTTTATGTGCAGAAATCGAGGGTTTGAAAAGGAAACTATCTAGTAAACTTGCAGCTAATTCTCCTGGCATTCAGCCAAATTGGCAGGTATGCTTATAAGCGTTACGCCTTTTGGTATTTTCTTTTCTTTTGTGTGGAAGAAATATACAACTATATATCTGGTGTAATCCCACAAGTGGGGTCTGGGGAGGGTGGTGTGTATGGAGACCACTTCTACCTTGTGAAAATAGAGAGGTTGTTTTCGACGACCCTTGACTCAAGTAAAACAATTCTAAGCAAGTGATGAAAAGGACATATAAGAGTGAAAAAGCCATAATAAATTAATAGAGAAAAGAACAATAGCTACAACAAATAATTTGATAATCGAAGCAAAGGAAAACAACAAGAGGTAATATAGAATCACAAAATAAGATAAAAGAAAGGTAGTAATAGTACAACGGGTGAGAAAAACTAGATAACGCTCAATTACCTACTAGCCTTCTATCTTTATTTCTATCCTCCATACCCTCCGATCTAGGGCTATGTCCTCGGTAAGCTGTAGCTGAGTCATGTTATGTCTAATCACTTCTCTACAATACTTCTTCGGCCTACTTATACCTCTCTCCATACCCATCATAGCCAATCTCTCACACCTTATGCCTTACTCGGCCATTAGAGCATCTTTTTTTCACATGCTTAAACCACCTTAGTCTTGCTTCCCTCATCTTGTCCACCAGAGGCTACTCTCGCCTTATCCTAAATATCCTCGTTCCTATCATATCTCTCTTAGTATGCATCCTCATTTTCGCTTATCTCATCTTCTAGATGTGTGAGTTCTTGATTGACCAACACTCCGACCCATACAACATAGCTGGTCTAACCACCGCCATATAAAACTTACATTTAAGGCATGGAGGTACATTCTTTTCACACAACACACCAAATGCTAGCGCCTTCATTTCATCCACCTTACCTTTTTTTGCAAACTGGCAACTTTTAATCTATATCTCCACAGGTATACTACAACAGAAGTGCAGTTCCCCTTCAAAAGTATTACAACTTACCAAGTAAAACAGTCTTAATCTAAACTGCTGCCTATAAATAATCTAGCACATCAAAGATGTCTTCCGTCCTAGTTAATATATCTTGTTTACACCAAAAATAGAAAAGAGCTGAGCAATTCATCTTGATCTTCTATAAATTATTCTGCCCATTTTTAAAACTCTTGTTGTTTCTCTTTCCAAATTGTCCAACAAATACATGTTGGGACAAGTTTCCATCTCTTCTTCTTATTAGAAGCATTGCCATCTCTATTCTAGATGTGTAGGACTCCTTTAATGCTCCATGGTTTCACCCATCTTATCCCCTTTAGAGAGATGAACATTCTCCATAGTTGTTTTGTCCATGTACAATGCAAAAAAAGATGGTTAATTGTCTCAACATGTTCTCCACATAAAGCACATCTAGAAGCCAACTTATAGCCTCTTTTCTTTAGATTTTCATGGGTCAAAACTGCTTCTTTCACATGAAGCAGTTTACTTTGTAGGGTACTTTTTGGTTTTCGGATCATCTTCCATGGACAATCTGTCTTCTGTCCAACATTCTTGTTGAGTTCCTTATAAATTGAATTTACTGAGAATTGACCTTTGGTATCATTCTACCAAACCAACAAGTCATTTTCAGTGAGGTTGCTGAAAGAGCCTACTGAATCTTGAAATTCTGCCACTTTGTCTATCTCCCAATCATGAAGGTTCCTCCTTAGGAACAAATTCCATCCTTGTCCAGTCTACATTGTAGCCACAGTGCCCTGTTGATGTTGGCATAAAATGAACAATTCAGGATGAAGCTGTTTCATAGGGTCATACCCATTTCACTTGTCCTCCCTGAAGGATATCTTTGCACCATCTCTCACTTCTACCTTGGTTCTTTGATATAGCATTGGCCATAGATTTCTGACTGCTCTCCAAGCAGTGCATTTATATGGAGTACTTATCATTTTAGTCATCCACTTATCTTCCATGCTATATTTTTCTATGATGGCCTCTTTCCAGAGCATGTTATCTTCATTTGCAAACTTCCACAACCACTTCATCATTAGGCTATGGTTTTGTTACCTGAGGTTTCTTATGCCTAGGCCTCCTGTATTTACTCACAATCAGTTCCTCTTATTTAACTAGATGAAACTTCTTCTTATCTTCGCTGCCTTGCCATAAGATATTCCTTCTAAGTGCATCAATGCTATCATATATGTTGGCAGGCATAGGAAAGACATACATTATATGAGGGTAATGCATCCATCACACTGTTAATTAAAGTCATATTCCACCCAAGGACAAGTACTGACTCTTCCAATTGGTGAGTCTCTTTTCACATTTCTCCTGACCCCATTCCATATGCCTTTGGACTTGCTTTTAGCTCCCAAAGGCATACCTAGGTAGGTAGTTGGATGCTCCCCAACCTTGCCTCCTAGTGTTCTAGCCAAAACTTTTGTATTAAGCACATTATTGATAAGATAGATGAAGCTTTTCCCCTAGTTAATGTGGAGATCAGAGACAACTTCAAAAATGACAAAAATAACCCTCAAAAGCAGAACTTGTTTTGTCTCTGCTTCACAAAATATCAATGGGTCATCTGCATGTTATAGGTGAGTTATCTCCAAACTAGAAAGTTCTCCTGCTTGGAACCCATTGATCCACCCTTTCCCTTTGTTGTATTAATAAGGTTATTCACTCCTTCCATAGCTAAGATAAAATAAAAATGGGAAAAAAGTATCCTCCTGTCTCAGGCCTCGCTGGGAAGAGAAAAACCAGTGGGTACTCTATTCACGAGTATAGAGAATCTGACAGTGCCAATACAATGCTTTATCCATCTTATCCACCTGGCCACAAAACCCATTCTTACCAGCATCATAAGCTTTTTGTATGTCCAGCTTGCATATAATTCCTGGCTTATTGCTCCTCTGTTTGGTCTCTATGCACTCATTGGCTATCAAAATAGCAGATCTGAGTTGATGACATCCCAACATTGCTTGAAAAATTCCATTGAATAACCATCTGGCCAGGGGCTTTATTCCTAGCACATGCCTTACTTAAGCCATGTTACCCTAGACCTTTGTCTCCAAGCTATCTCCTCTTTCTTTGCAATTTCTTCAAATTCATTTATGAGTGTCATTAGGGATACCACTTCTTCTTCTTGCAATATTCTAGGCTCCTGAATTTCCTCCAGATCTGCCAGCTGTGCCAGCGCAAGCTGTTTCCGAATTCCCAGATTCCCTCGAGTTGATTTACTCCACTCCTTTAGTTTAGTCTTCAATGCCCTCAACTTGGAGACGAGAACAAAGTCAGGGCTACCAGTGCTAGGGAAAGACTCCCACCATGTCTTGATCTTCTCCTTGAATCCTTCTGTTTGAAGCCACCAATTCTCAAATTTGAAGTGAGAACTGGAAGCCTTCCATTCACCACACTGTAGCATGATAGGGGAGTGATCTGAATTGTCCAGTTCTTCTGAGGTTAGAAATCTATCCAATCTAGCTGCAATATCTTGTCTATCCCCTTTTCTCCATGTATATTGACCCCCTTTCAATTCCAAGTCTCTCAACTCCATATCCTCTATGAACTCGGAGAAATTTGTCATTGCTTTATTGATTCTGAGGCATCTCTTCTTCTTTGATGGATATCTAGTGGTGTTGAAGTTCCCACATAGGACCTACGACCCTGAGCATAGACCCCTGGCAGCACCTAGTTCACCCAAAGTATTCTCCCTTCCACTCTACCATTTGGTGCATTGACTCCTGTTAAGTGCCAATTTAGGTTTTAGCTCTTCCCAGTGAATCTACAAGTGACAGAATACATCCCCACACTATTTTCTACACCCTCCCAGTTCCTTTTATCCCACATAATCACTACACCCCCTCTGGTTCCACTAGCCTCTAACTGCACAAAATCAAACCACCTACTTCCCCATACTTCCTTTATTATGTTTATGATATCCCTCTCAATTTAGTTTCTTGGAGACAAACAATGTCAGCCTTCCAAGATCCAAGTATATTCCTGATTATTCCCCTCTTTCTACTACAATTTAACCCCCTCACATTCCAGGAAATAATTTTCAAATTCATTGATCATTTATAGGTAGATATCCCCCTACTTCTAGAGCCATAGCTCCAAAATTTATTGTCAATTTCTAGCCTTCTCAATTCTATTAGCCCCTTCTTCTTTACTGTGAGTTGCATGTCTTTGTTGTGTTGGCTGTCGTTGTCTATTTTCAGGAAGAGCTCCTTTGCCTTCTTCTCACACCCTTTGAAGTCTACCCCAAATTTTGTACTTAAGCTTGATTATATACTCTTCAATCCATTCAGTCATGTATTTTATTTGTTCATTCTCCTCTGCTGGTAATTTCATTCTCAGTGGGATTGGTTCTTCTCCAATGCGATTCACCACATCAAGTTGATCATCTGACTGTGTGAATGAAATCTGACCTTCATCGCCCTGTTACAAACATGTTGTTACTGACTTTTCGTTTTGGTCATTCGAAATTTCTTTCTCTCCTTTGAAAATCTCCATTGCTGCACTTACAGTGTTAAGATGAGAGATATTGGCTTGACTTTCTGTTTCCATTGTTATATCCTCCTGCGTTATTTTAATTGTCTCTTGGGTTATACAATTCTTTTGACTTAAGTTTAGGCCCAATTTTTTTTTTACCCTACCTGCCACATCTCTTAGTGGCCCTTTCCCATTCATTAAACCTTCATGTGCCCTTTTATTTGAATTTTCCTTCCTTACTTTCTACTGCACCCACATGACTAGTCTCTCCAAAAGTAGAGCCTAGCCTTTCATCAAAATAAGTCTCTGCTTCTGATTACCCACTAGGTCAAAGGCCCCGACCTCTGTCTTCTCTTTCTCTACTCTGAAAGTGACTGGAGCTTCCACCCATATCGGGATTGTGAACACCATGTCTCCACCGACCACTTCTATCTCTGGCGGAATCAACTTCCCATCTCCTTTCACCTTTATTCTTGCCCAATGCAGTTGGTTTTTTGTAGACGTTTCCTCCTCTGTCTCGATGTAACCACCTCACTGCTCTTCGATCTGTTCGAAGGTGTTCTACGACCTCAGACACAGAGGTATCCCTAGAATTCTTATGCACGGCCAATCTCTGGTGATTTCTTCTGGCCAGCATCCTGTGGTTGGGTTCCACCATTCGAGTGACAGGTTTATCTTCTTCCAGATCCAAGTTGCATTCAGTACGTGTTCCGTGACTTTCTTGGAGGGGAGCTCCAAAAGAAACATTCTGTCATTCGTCGCAAAAGCATTGAGACTGCCTGCTACTTGCGCCCATCTTCTGACTTCATTTTTGGTTGGGGTTTCAGTTTCCTATGTAGAAATCTGAAATCTTCCCACCAGGCACCTGCTCAAGAGATCCTTTTCTGACACAGTGGTGTCTCCTGTAATGCTTATGTTGCTCTTTGTTGTCTGTAAATGCACCTTCTTTGATGCCTCTGTTGTCCATCTGTTTGTGACCTCTTTGAAGGACCTTGTTATCTTGCTTCTTGTTGTTGTTTGGAGTTGTTGTGCCTCCTTTGTTGTATATATGAATTTTGCTATTTTGTGGGCTATATTGCTCCATCCTACTTTGTAATAGCATTCAGGTGTAATAATTATGGACTTCTCTGACCTTGGAAGTGCAATGAAACTAATGTATCTCCCATTTTCATTGTACTTGAGAGTGCAAAAGAGCTCTGAAAAATGGTCCCTTGTCTTCCATCTCCGGACCTCTTTTCCCTGTGTTTTTGAAGCTTCAATAAAGACTGATACCAACCATTTTAGAGTTTTGTTACCGACTCTTAACTCTCCTCATTAAATTCCTGTTGCGCTTGATCCACTCATACCACGTTTCTGCTCCTGAATGGCATTTAGTGATCTCGTATGATTTGAAACCAGGATTGTAGTAAATGCTGTTTTCCCCTAGTTCATTAACTCCGGCCATCTCCCAGAAAAGGAACCCCCCAAAAGGGAAGAAATCAAAAGCTGACTAAAGGCAGGCTAAGAAAAGTTTTCCTTGATCTTAGTGCCTGAGAGCAGTTTTTCAGTTTCTGATATTATTCAAATCCAAGATTTGTTATAGCTTAATGTTCACTTCATCCACCTTACTCAAATGCGATGTGTTACATTGTCAGGCTCTTCATTTCCTTTGATTATTGATCCAAGATACTTGAAACTCGAGTCTCGTCTCTAATCTTGCACTCCCAATACTTTGTCTTACTACTACTCAACCTAAACCCCTTAGACTCCAAGGTTTGTATCCAACCGTCCAGCTTGTCATTAACTTTGCCGCGTGTCTCGTCAATCAATACTATGTCATCTGCAACTAACATGCACCATGACATCTCCCCTTGGATATGTTTTGTCAATTCATTCATCATCAAAGCAAATAAGAACGGGCAAAGAGTTGATCCATGATGCAACCCCATTATGATCGGAAAGTATTTTGAGTCTTTTCCCACTGTCATATGCGGGTGGAAGATATAGGAGAAAAAGGGGTGGGGTGAAGGGTACCCATGACTTTCAGTGGTAAGAGTGCAACATAATGATATGTGGGTTAGGCCTGTGTCA
The DNA here is from genome assembly GCF_019186545.1 of Solanum stenotomum. Lineage (NCBI taxonomy): Eukaryota > Viridiplantae > Streptophyta > Magnoliopsida > Solanales > Solanaceae > Solanum > Solanum stenotomum. The sequence continues at coordinate 19,875,555 of NC_064284.1, read as the reverse complement.
TGAGGTCAAACTCTGCCGCATGCAAACACCTGTTATGAAAGTGGAGAAGCATAGATGGGTGGGGGATTGTCTATTGAGTTTCGGACCATACGACAGTTGTCCCTTGGGAAGTCCTCGGTGGTTTAAATATAAAGTAGGTGGGCTGAAGGTATTTTTATCTATTGAGTTTCGAACCATATGACAGTTGTCCCTTGGGGAGTCCTTGGTGGTTTAAATATAAAGTAGGTGGGCTGAAGGTATTTAACATTCTTCATTTCACGACTGTTTAGTCAGCCATATATCTTATGATGTGAGAGAAATGGAATGAGGATGATTTCGGGCATCTGTGGAATGGTATAAATGTGAACAGCGAATTGTAACTTTGAGTTTGCACCCTAAAACTGGTCTACTATCATTTCTGTCTGCTTTAGCAGCTACACAAATGGCATAAAAAATATTTTACTGGACTCGTTGTTGACCTGTTCTGTCTGAAAAAGATTGTTCTCTGCAAGTGGCTAAGTGCATTATGCAAGAGAATTCTGTTTTTAAATATGTAACAAATCTGATTAAAGATGAGATTTGGTTGTTAGTCAGTTAAAATATGTTTTTTTTTTATGGAGAATAGTTGGTCTCGTTGTTGTTGACCTGTTTTGTCTGAAAATATTGTCCTCTGTAAGTGGCTAAGTGCATTATGCAAGAGCATTCTGTTTTTAAATACTTATTACTCTCTTTACAAGCTTTCATAGCTTCCTATAAGGTTCTGTTTATCAAACCATTGATAGTTATTCAAGTGCTTTATCTATTTGTCCTCTCTTATAATATTAGTTAATGCCTTTTGCTGTGATCTGGCTTCTTCAATGCAGATAGGGGAGTGTGTGGCCATCTGGTGGAGGCCAAATTTTGAAACTATAATGTATCCATATTGCCCTCCACACATAACAAAACCCAAGGTATAGTATCATAGAATTTTTCTTAAGATGCCTAATCTCTTCTCTATTCGAACCTGCAACCATGCATGATTGAAGGGCAACCCCCCCACCCCCCCACCCCACACACACACCAAACCCAACCCAACCCAAGCCTTGGGTGTTAAATCTTCATATTATTATTATTATTAATTAACGGTGTCAAATGTGTGGGTTGGGCTGAATTTGGGCGGGTCAAAATGACTGAATTACTTGACCTGCCCAAAAGTTACTTGGGCTGAAATAGGTTGGGTCTAAATGGGCTAAAAAATGGGTCATAATGTAACTCGCCCAATTCTTACTAAGTTCTATATCTCTGTTTTTTTTTTTATAATCTTTTAAGTACCGAATAAGCTTTTTCCCCTTTATTATCACTATATATAACATATCAAACAAAAAAAGTCCTTTTTGAATTTTTTTTGACGAAGTTCCTCATAGGTCTATTTGGGGTACATGTCAGCCCAGATTTAGATGAGCTGAATTGGGTGGGTCAAAGGCTGAGCCAATAAATGAGTCGTGTTTTTATGGGCTAATTTTTCCGCCCTTAATTTTATTATCGAATATCAAAGATAAATCATCATATTATTCCAAGTAAAGCCTTCCGTTTGACCATGCGATATGAAATTCTGAGATGAAGTTGAAGTTTTGTTTGAACATACGATTTGGACTTTCTGGTTGTATGTTTTCTCATAAACATAAAAACTCCATAAGTTGTAAAACTATCAAAATTGTCCCAATTGTTAATACAATCTTACCAAATAAACAAAAGTTAATAAAATCACATTATACATCATCACAAAACTATTCTAAAAAATACAACATTTATTGATCAACCTTAGTTCAATAAAAAATAAAATTGAACATAAGTTGTGTTCAAGTTGTTAGTAGCTACGGAAATTATTTTTTGGTGGCCCAATGGTTTGGGCTTGAGACTTTCATGTTGGAGGTCTCAAGTTCGAAACCCCTTGCCAACTGGGTCAAGCTCGTCGCACCGGGCTTGCCTAGTGTGGGTTACCTCTCCTATGTGGTTTGCGAGCTATTGCATAGGTGCGGGGATTTTACCCTGTGCGGGTTTCCCTTGTCATCAAAAAGATAAATAAATTATTTTTTGCAATTAATGCCACAATGATTAGTCTTGTCCACGTAATATAATGATGAAGTTATTTTAATATTAAACATTGATTTGAATGAAGTAGTAATAAATTTGATAAAAAATAATGAATTTAGTGAATATAAATGGTAAATTAAGAATTGATTTGAAGTAAAAATAATTTAATATTGGAGGGGATAATCATTATATGAGAGATATAAACAGTTTAAAAAGTAATGATATGAATTATAAATTTTATTTATATATGAAGCAAATGACTAGTAGATATATATAAATTAAATGTGGGTTATTTTTACAAAATATAAACTTGTGGATCAATTTTTGTATTTGAAAAATTTCATATCATGATTTGAAATTCCCAAATCATGGTTTTTTTTTGGAGAATTTGAGATTCTATCTCATGATATGAAATTATTAGATGAAATCAGCGTGTTCAAATGTTGATTTCATATCATCTCACCAAACGCGTACCTAGTTCCTGTCTTGGTGAATGATTCTTTCTAATTATTTCCGTGGGCGTGCAGGAGTGTAAGAAGCTCTTCGTTGTTCATCTATCTGAAAGAGAGTACTTTGCTGTCCCAAAAAATTTGAAGCTTCTTGCAGTGCCATTGTTTGAACTTTATGACAATGTTCAGGTATAAATTATAATCATTAATTTTCTCTGTTGCTTCATAAGATATTTTCCCAAGTAGAGTGCCTAAAAGTCCTTCAGCAGTCAGTGTTGTGCCATCTGGTGGCTGTCTCATGTGCCTTTAAGCCACACCATTTTTGTAAACCATCTTGATACATGTTTATCATTTTAATGATTCTATTTCAACTCATTGCAGAGATATGGACCTGTGATATCCACGATTCCTCAACAGCTTTCCAGATTCCAGTTCAACATGATCCACGCGTAGATTAGGTTAGGTGGACATTCAGAACCTCCTTCTGGCATACAATCCCAAAAAGACATTTAAGATTTTTACTTGAGGTCCTATATATTCAGAATGATAACCTTATTTTCTGACGTGATTCTTTCTTTTCCAATAGGCATATATCTACCGACTTCCGTGGATATTTGTTTTCAACTAGCTTATTCATGATAGACATAAATTATAGGTGTATTGTTGAAAGCTTTGATTGCCTGTCTGTTGTAATGTATTTCTTTGTTTGTTTTTGAATGTTTACATGTTAGATGGAATACCGCTGCTATGTTTGGACAGAACTGTACTTAGTGATCTCCCAACGGAACCACTTCTTGAGTTTGAGTTTACACTCAGCATGAGATACACTAGGCCATTTACATCACTCCCTTGAAGACTCCTTTTTTATTGGCTTCAACAGGAAAGAATTTGGATACATAAAATTGTCTTAGCATCAAGTTTCAATGAAACTAGACTTGTATAATTTCATTTTTCCTTTCATGTAAAAGGCTTTTATCTTTCCGTTCGTTACTAAGTTAAGTGAATTGCATGTACAGATTTGTCGAGGATTGTAATTTAGTTAGTTGCTATGTAATTTTATAACAGTGACGTTGAAGTTTGTGCCCAACTAAATCTACCATTTACTTCCATGTTAAGACACATTGCATTTGACCCATCTTTTTCTTGGGACTCATTTGGACAAGGAGATATCTAAATATTTGAAATTAGATTGATTTTGAAATTGAAGTATTGCTTAACCATGCAATTTTGAATTTTTAAGTTGTATTCTTTTTCTTATAAATGTGAAAGCCTTACAAGTTTTGAAGGCACCATATTGATAAATCACATATTTTCATATTATTTTTTATAAGTAAATGTTTTGCAATCACAAACTTCTAAATCCACAATTTTGTAAAGTTTCATTAGTCAACAATAGGAGTAACTAGTTAGTTTTTAGTTTAATCCTTTCATGGTATAGAAAATCTCATTACTGGTTGGGCATCATTATTTTAAAATTATATATATTGTATTATTTTTTTAATAAAACTTATGGTCAAGTGTTACAACTAAGAAAATTGAAATCATGATTTGGAATTTTGAATTCTAAAATCATGTTTTTTTTGGGAGAATTTGAGATTTGAAATTAGAGCATCTTTCATAAAATATATTAATATAGGTGCTAATTACTCTACACATCGATAATTTCAATAATTACTACTTTGTCTGAGTTGCTTCTAGATGCATTGTGTTCGTCTCTAAATACAGTTTATTTGTCTCTGGATAAACTTTATTTAGTGAATGCATCTAGCTCCTCTTCTCTTCGCTCGACTCTAGATACAATGTATTAGTTTGGATACATTGAATATAGCAAACGTATCTCTCCTCTCTCCCTCCTTTGTACTTCTACCTCTTCGTATTTTTGTTTCACAATGTGTTTGTGTTTTATAATTTCATGTGTATGTGTATACAATATCTAATATGCACTGAGGTATCTGTAAATATCGATTCTATCATATGTATCTAGTATCAATTTCATGTATCCGTAATAAAAATATATTGATGTATCTTGTGTATATGCATAGTATCCAATGTATCTATGTATAGTTACAACTTGGTTCTAAGAGGGCACTGTTGTATCTAGTGTTATGAAATTTGTGATGTATTCCGTCTTGAGTATTGATACATACTTAGAAAGAGACAAAGACGAAAATATAGTTATCTTGATACCAGGGGTGGCTCAAATCCGTTGGTGGCCTAAGGCCAAAATCAAACTACAGGCCTTAAAAAAAAATTATAAATATTTTTATTTTAAATCTATTTTTCTAGCTTTTTGAGATGCAAAGTTGTTGATATTTTTTGTGTAGTCAATCTCTTCTAATAATTCTTTTTCAATCGATAATATAGCCAAACCACTTAATCTTTCTTGAGACATTATCGATTTTAAATAATATTTTATTATTTTTAATTTTGAAAAACTTCTTTCGGTTGATGCGACTGTTACGGGAATTGTTAACATTATTCTATAAGCAATGTAAGCATTTGGAAAAGAATCAAGTCTTTTTATTTGATTGAGTATCTCAATTAGAGTATTGTCTTCTACTTTTATGATTTCCCTTAACACTTTTAATTCAGAAAATAAGTCTAAACCGTCAATATCGGAGTGAGTATTATGTTCTAAGGAACATTCAAGTTTAAGACAATATTTTTTCAAATTCTCATCATCTAATGATCTCAATTTTTTCCCATTAAATAGAAAACCAAAAATATTTTCATATACTTCAAATTGTTCAAATCTATTTTGAAGTGAAAAGATGGCTTGGTCTACTATTCATAAGAAGTAATCAACTCTAAATGATTCTTCAAGAGATCTTGTGATTTCATTATCAACATTCTCATCAAATTGTTTTTTTCTATAAATTACACGTTTCTTACGAAATACAGGTTCTATATTCATCTCTAATGCAATTTCCTTAGCCGAAATCATAGTACTTGTAAATCCTTCTTTTCTATATGTTTTAAAAAAAGAAACTAAACCTCTTAATTGATCTATAGCGACATCAAAATCTAACAAATATTTTAAAACACTATTTACAATATCAAATAAAAAATATAATAAACATAAGACACAAAACAAAAATAATATTAGAAATTAGAATGATATTACCGAATTCAAAAGCTATGAAGACTTGATTTCCAAAAATGAATCGGACTGCTGCAATATAGTTTTCTCCAAATTTAAAATATAAACTATCAATAGAACGAGTAAATTTTTAAGCTTTGAATAAGAGAGAGATGTAAGATTAGAAAAAAGAAAGTGAGAAAGAAATAGAAGGGAGGAAGATAGAATATATAAAAATAAAATTAGAAAAAAAATAAGGTAAATAAAAAAGATAACTTGTACATTAAAAAAAAAGTACACAACTTTTAATTGAAAAGTCAAAAAGTCATAATCATAGTCATATCTATCATACTATCACTTCATTGAGACGTTTTGCATTTATTGTCTTGGTTCTAACAATTTCTTTTTAAAAATTTAATCCTTCCTAATTAACTAAAAAATGGGGCCTTTGCATTTATTGTCTTAGTTCTAAATTTTTTTAAAAATTTAATCCTACCTAATTAACTAAAAAATGGGGCCCCCTAAAATTGGGGGCCTAAGGCAAAAGACTTTTTTTAAGCCTTACCAACCGCCCCTGCTTGATACATGTATTTGTGCACTTATACGTATGTTTGTGTAATTATGTCTTAACTAGTGACCCTTCAATAACTATTTGGAACCAATAACGCAGCAGAAAGAGGAGAGAGAGATTAGGAAGATGGAGAAAGCAAAGGGGGAGAGCAAAAAGAGGAAAGAGAGAGACAAAGATGGAAGAGCGAGGGGGGGGGGGGGGGGGGGGGGGGGGGGGGGGGGGGGGGGGGGGGGGGGGGGGGGGGGATGAGAGGAGAGGAGGAGAGAGAGAGTGAGTGGAGGAGAAAGAGCGAGAGATTATATAATTATTTTAATGTATAATGAGATTTAGTAGACATGGTAAAGATGTTTGTCTGATTAGATATATAGTTTTTCCTTGAAATTATGATTTCAAATTGCATGTTCAAACACTGATTTGAAATCATAATTTCATATCGCATGTCTAAACACCTATTCATAATCTGTTTGGATGAGTTAATAACTTATTTCTACCCTAGAGCTTTTGTTTGAAAACAAATACTTAAATTATTATTTTTATTTTATCCAAACAATACAAAATTTTCTAAAAACTATTTTGAGTTAAATACACCTAAAATAAGCCACAATTCAAACAAACTCTTAGTTACTTCAACTTCAATTTTACACTTCAAAAATCTAAGAGACTACATCGATTTTCTTTTAAAAAATAACATAAAGGAGTAGTTGTTTGCGCGAAAACTCCCGAAGGACGTCTACCTTTTTTTTTTTTTTTTTAATAAAAAATAAGTTAAAATCGACTAACAAGGTCAACTTTCCCTCAATTTTTGGAGTGAGCTTCTATACATCATTTTTTTCATTGTTATTAGTACTGCCCTACCCTTCTACGTAGATTCGCCCCTACTTTTAATTATGAAATAAGAGGAAGTATGCTATTATTGTTAATTAATTTTCATTAAGTTGTCAATTTTGAAAAAATAATGAATGTATGATCATACTGAAAGCACATGATCACTTTACTACGTACCTCTTTGATCATCACTTCGATCATAATTTACTTCCAACTACTTATAAGTGTTTAGAATAAAACTAGTTGCTAATATTCTAACTAATCAGTTAGTTTAAGCGATCCAATTAAATTATTAGACAACTTGTATATATTTTATTCACATGAAAGGAAAAAGAAAAATATTATTTGACAACATTATTTCTTTGGACATAATATTTTATGTGATATCAAAACCATGTGTGTTCCATATATTCATGAAAATATCTTGTTTTTTTGCAGCACAGACGACAAGGGATTACTTTTAGTGGCTGCTAATCATAATTAATTGTTACAACTTGCATTAGGTACTAATTATTCACCATGTTTTACTGATTTTTTCTTTTTCTTTTCGGAGTTGCAGTTTTGGTGATGCATGCAATGGTATATATATACTATAACAAATATGGGTATTTATAACAAGGACTCTCTCTATATTAAGGTGGAGCTAAGTGGGAGTTCGCATGTTCGGACAAATCTAGTAGCTTTTTCGTAGGCACTGTATTTGTATTAGAAAATTAAATAAATATATATATGTATATTAACTTGTAAACCCCCTAACAAAACTGATTAACTGCTCAGTGATAAAGAAGAGACCATAAAAATATTTTCCACAAAAAAGTTATGGGTTTGAACCGCACTATCAACAAAAAATTCTCTTTTACCTAACATTTAAAACCCCTAAACTCCAATTATGCTAAAGACTTTAGTGACTCGAGATGCAATGATATTAACTCAATTAATTGCTGAAAAACTATTGCTACTAAACGTTTCTTTCAGTATTGGCGAAGTTTAATTGAAGCCCCCCCCCCCCGCCCCCCTTCCAAGTTTGTCACTTGCAACATATACGTAGATGCAAATTGAAGTATAAAAATGTAGTCTCTTGTATAGTTTATTGAGTTAAATACATAAAAGTGTTTAAAATTAGATTATGTTTCATGAAATGAAGTAGGGGATTTGGAGTGATGATAATTACTGTTTCCATACAATTCACATGGATCTGAAAATAAGCAAATTAATATATTTGCATGACACTAATCACTATAATTTAAAGTATATATCTCGTGGAATTTGAATTAATTTTTTTTTCTTTATTTTTAATTGTAGGCTATAGACGACAAGCACAAAGAGTTAATAAAGATTTGCTTGCAACAAAATCCCGCATGATTTTACATAAGCGATATCGACCTATATGTATATATATAATAGTGTTTCACAACTCAATTAATATGTGAATTTGGGTGTGGAAGATTCTAAGATGTTATGTGGGCAGTGTTTGTTTGTCTCCGCTAAATTTTGACTTTGAGACCTCAAGATTCTAAATCATTTCATTGATCACGTACTAGGCCACATCCATTTTAAGTTGCATCTCTCTCTATATAAATATCTGACAACACTTCATTCGTCCACTTTTAATTGTCATGTTGTGCTTTTCGAAAGTCAGTTTGACTAATTTTCAAAGTGAAATTAGATTACATTAATTCGATATTTTAAACAAAAAATTTAGATATTCAAACACTATACGAAAGGTACTATAAGGTGCAATTTTTTACAAATCAATACGATGAAAAAAATATATCGTAAAATATTAATCAAAATACTTATCGTTTGACTCTAAAAAATGAAAACTATGATAATTAAAGGTGGACGGAGATAGTATATGTTTTTGAAAAAAATAACACTTGTTGTAGAATGACTAGAGTTATATACATGCATTTGCATTGGCTACTAAAATATTGTTGGTAAGTATTTATGTCTTAGGTGAGCATTTCCTCTTTTTCAGATGCGTAGGCCACGCCGTATGTCTTTTTCAGTTTTTCCTGAATAGTGGCGGAGACAAAATTTTTATTGAGGAATTTAAAAGAATAAGTAAGCACATTAATAATATTCACATATAAGCAGATCGAATAAAGTATAAACGGGTTAGATAATATATAAATAACTAGATAAAATGTAATTGTACGTTAACACGAACAATAAAACATAAGAAGTTAAAAAGTGATATTACGATTTCGTTTTTTTCTAGCCCTGTTGAGTATGGAAACAATGAAACAAAGAGGATGGACGATCAAATTACCACGAAATGATTTAATTACCATGAATGTCTAATTGGTACTTCACATTTATTTTTTTAAAAAAATAGAATTTGCATTTGAAAAGTTAAATAAAAATAATAATACATATTTTAATGCTACAAGTACTGAAATAATTCGTAGTTAATTAGCATTTGAAAACGATTTGTTTCTTTAAATATAGTTGTTGACTTGACAATTTTTTTTAAAAATAAATTTATACTTGACCTATGTCTGTTCCTTGATGCCTTTGAATAGCTAAAACGACAGTTTTAACATCATTGACCAATTAATTAACATGGTGGGGGAATTTCTTTAACTAAACCTAATTTTGATTAATTAATGACAAGTTATATATGCTGAATCACTATTTGGCAGGGCTACTAGGACTTGGGTCTCTCTTGGGGGCATCAAGTACATGTCTCTTTATCGATTAATCAATTTCTAAACGCTGGAGTAGATCCTAAAGAGATACTACTTCCTCGTGAATTAATCTTGAATCGAAATCTTTTAGTAAGTATTTTCCTTCTTATGAAAGAAAGTCTTTATTCAAAGATTCTATATAAATTTATCTATGAAGTCGAGATAGTTTCCATTTAGAAAATTCTAACACTAGTGGAATGGGGATTGTAATTCTTTCTACATTTTGAGGTGACAGACCAAGAGGCTCGTTCGACCATTCAATTGTCCAAAATAATCAAGTGAAGAATGAAATTAAAGGGGAAACAACATTTTTAAAAAAAATGAATTAAAATAAAAAATAAACAAATTGAAACAAATAGATAATCAATTTTATTTAGTCAAATAAAGGGAGTGGTAATTATTTACAATGGCGTGGCCAAAGTGGCATCATCCTGTGGCCCTTCTATAGACGCAAATATGATTTATGAATTACTGCACGCTTATTATTATTATTATTATTATTTAAATCCATTTTTGCACACACATTTTGACTTCCTAGCTCAAATTAGTTATTTTTACTTGATTTTGTTAAGAGAAGGTGTAATGACCTAAATTTCTCCATAAAAAACACTACGGTATTATATATTATATTGATCTCAATACTGAAAGGATTATAACTATGAAATGTAAAAAATGAAAAGGAAATTGTAGAATAATTGAAGAACTAGAATATGTAATTAAAAAGGAGATGAGAAACAAATTTACGAGAGGGGTGAGAAGAACAGACTGAGTAAAAATTACAGATAATACGCATGTAACTCTTATTTCTAACACACAATCTTTTTTAACCAATTCCTAATTGGATTTGAATCCCACATAAAACTCTCCAACATTTTACTCGACCTAATAACTCTAACTAAATCAACATTTTAAATTAATTATGAAGTAAAATTTCTCTTAATTACTTCATTTTTATAAGAAAATTCTAAACAACTCGATGTATTCAATATCTTGATCTCTTTGTACATGTTGTGCTTACATGTCATCATACTCGACCTGTTAATTTCACTTTGATTCTGAAAATAGCCAATTTGACTTTGCTAATATTTATTTAATTATATATATGATGAGTCATTAACGGATTCACAATTAATCTATCTTCACGTACCCAATAAGAACTATTTAACTCTTAATACATGTAATCACCTAGCTACCTCACAAGATTTGATTAATTATATGATTAATGATATTTTAAATATAAATTACTCGTTTTCCACCAACAAAATAAAAGTTGTCTTTTTTGTACGTCATCAATAGAATCTCAGTTTTAGTAATCAGTAGGATATTATACAACAATAATGAGGCAAGACCAAGTTTACAGGACATGATTTAATTATTAAAATGTTATACCTAAAGACTTAATTAATTTATTGGAGAAATAAAAATAAAGTCAGCAAAAAGGACTATGGTGCACGAATCTTAGATTATTTTTCCCTCGATCGACATTTTAAGTGATATTTACGAGTACTATAGGTATTTGAGAATTAGAAAATACAGTAAAAAAATTCGTGTTTAGCAATAGAGATGAATTTAGAATATGAATGAAAAAGTGTGGACATTGATCTCTAGTCTTTTAGGTAGATAATTCAACATCTAATCAAATACACTATTTTGCCTTTTTGTAGAATATGTGCCAACATATAATATTATATCTATTCGTTAAAATGTATACATAATATGTAGATTTACGGAGAGACCGCAAATTCACATACCTCATTTTTAACATGCAAATTCACCTATGTTTGATCAATAAATTTTAAAAATACTTTTAAGCAACTATTAGTATTTGATCATTTTCTTTTAACTTATCCCATGATGCCTATTTTGGAATTACAAAGTAAGTGAGAACTAAAATAAAAGAAAAGAAATATAAAATAAAACAAATTAAGCAAAAAATTGATTTTTTTAAATGCATTTTAGTAGCACTATATAACATTAAAAATTATGATTTTAATTACTTTAATGCAAGTGTCTAGATGTGTTGTTTTTTTCTTTCAAAAAAGTCAAAATTAATGTACAATTTTTTGCATCGACTTCCAAACCTGCTTATACTGATACAATAGTCAAAAACACAATTTGAATAAACTATAGTTTAAAGGGCAACAATATAATTAGACGATCCAATAAAATTGGACGGTTCCAACCTCTCCATCTCCACCTTTACATACAAGATACAGTCCTTATAATAATTAATTATCAAAAAAAATTATATACACCATCAGCATAATTTAATTTACTTTTATATTATTAAAATTAAAAAATATATAGATCTAAATCCTTTTATATATGAAATTTATAATTTCAAAAATAGTAATTATTTCATATATATTAATATATAATAACAAGTAACAATGATTTGATTATATAAAAATTCTTTGCATCCACTTGTTATTTGATTCTACACAAATAATCTCTTATTTATTTTATTTTATTTATCATTAGAAGTGAACTCCACCAGTTTTAGCCTCCCATGGTACATGAAAGGAGTGGGATAGGTATTTTTAAGTCAAAACTAGGGTTAATTACACTAAATATTTTTATAATATAATTCAATTCTAATATATTTCTTGTACTTTAAAATCAAATATTTATATTTCTTATACTATAGAAATATTCCAGACTATACATGTATAATTGTAACTAAATATATTTAATATAATTATTAAAATTATAAATATGATTTTTTTTTATGAAATTTAATAAAGAAGATACCATTTTTGTTGGATATCTTTATTCAGAAATTTGATTACAACAGATAATTAATTCTTTGGAAATATATATATTTCGAAACTTTATAAGAAATGAACACAAAATTACTTATATAAGATATGCCGACAATAAGTATAATAATTTTTCTACAATATAAACATGTAATTAGTTATACTTTATTAAATAGGAATATCTCAATTTCATTTTAGTGTGTTTATATATTCATCCATTTCACAATTATTTTAAAATTACATTAAGAAAACTTATTATTTATAATTCTAATTTTTTAAATAATTATATTTCAACCAACTTAGTTTTGGATATATCTCATAGGGGTGTAATTGTAGATTTTACAGTATAGGGGGTCTAAGAGTTTGATTCTAAAATACAGCGGACACATTGAAAGACCTAATCCAAGTCATATTATATAGTGTAATTAACACTTAGAACTAATTAAGTCTGATTAATTTTCTAGTACTAAACCCTATATTTTTCTAAAAACAAGTTGCATAACTTAATTATAATTCATTTCCTCCGATTAAAAACGTGTATTAATTATAATTAGTCAATTCCTAACCCCAAATGGAAACAAAATACTAAATCAACACAATGGTACGCGTACGCATGCAGTATGAATACGGCTACGTAGGATTTTCCAACTACAGCTATTTTTATTGGTTTGGTAAATGTGTATTATTATGTATAATATGACTTTGCTAATCTGCAATATTCTTGTAATTAACTTTGTGTTCTTCATAAATATTTTATCCAATTGCTCCATTAATTTTATGTGATGTTTGGTGAAAAATATTGATTATTAAATTGGTCTTTATTCCCATTGGACAGTATATATAAGTGACCTAGTTTAATTAATTTTACATCAATATATTCGATCGTACACATGTTTATCCATTTCCAATGATATACAAAAGTAGAGTAATTGATTGATTTGTTACTAGTGCATCTCCAAGAGACCATTAGGGTTCCAATATTGAATAGTTTTATTGATCTTTTAACATATAGAAATGTTCTTTAGCGGTAATTAATTAACGGCAATAGCTTAATCGTTAAATATGTCGTTTTAGTAGTAATTAGTATTTTTTATAAATTTCCCAAAAAGTTTATATCAACTTTAGATCTAATGGCAATTAACTAATATCGACGTAAAATTTTCTAGCACTCTTTATTAATATGCATATTTATCGTCATCAAAAGTTATTTTAGTTAAAGTGTAAAACCAATATTAGCTCCAATTCTAAACTCGAACCAACTTCAATAGCATGCATGATACACATTTGGGCTTTTTCCATTCATCTCCATACTATTTGCTTTAATGTCCACCATCTCCGATTTCTTTCCTGAAAAACGTTCAGATAAATATATGAAACTTTCCTCATTTCATAATTTGACGTGTTTTAGTTTGATTAGACATAAAACTTAAGAAAGTAAGAGGGAGATTTTTAAATTTTGTGATCTTAAATTAAAAATGTGTATATATATTCAGTGGCGAATCCAGGATTTAGAGTTCGTGGGTGCCAAATAAATTGTGGGTGGCACGCTTACCATGGCACCACAAGCCAATTTTGTTCTGTGGGTGGCACACTTTATATTTATATAAATATTATATATATATACCTATGTATATATAGAGTATTATATATATATACCTATGTATATATAGAGTTTCCGTCGAAGTTTGGGGGTGGCGTGGCACGCCCACATCCCTTCATAGATCCGCCACTGTTAATATATTATATCAAAATATTTTTGAATCTAATAATATTTAACATGTTAAATGTTTGCCTAAGAAAGTTACTGAATATAAAATTAATCAACCACTATTTCCGATTAAAATAGAGTATAAGAATATAAGACGCAAAATTAATTGAAACAAAAAAGAGTAATATATATCAAGTTTTTGGCTGATTCGAATTCTCATAATTTGTTGTATGTAAAATAGAATATTAAAATAAAGTGTAAGACACATAGTTATATTGAGACAAATTAAAAAGAGTAATGTATATATTAATAGCAAATTTTTGGCTTATTCTCGTAATACATTGTTATCCGAAATAGTATAGTTTTATGAGACATGACACAAAGTATGGCCTAACATGGTGCTTGGTTTCTTGTTGATTAGACAAAGTGAATTATGAACATATTTACATCATCACATGTATTGTTTTATTACTTGAAACAAAGGTGGATAAGCTCTCTCTAGCTTGGTGCCGCCTCCGTTGATCAGAGCTAGATAGGATCGAGGGAATTTGTTTGAACCTTCTTCAACAAAAAATTATAATGCTCATATATGATTATAATTTTTTTTTATGTATATATGATAGGTGTTAAAATTTTCTTTGATTTTTTCATGTGTTTACTTCTACATATTTTAATAAAAATTTTGACTTCGTTATTGATAGACCATCTCCCATGATTGATGCCTTGTTTTCGTGTCATCCAACTTCTAAGTGACACTGTTTAAACCCTATAAGTGTAATATCAACCATCCCTATTATTGTTTGCTATCTTCACACACAAAAATTTGCTGGTATGCAATTTGTGTGACAGATCTCGATCCATCACAATTCACACATGTTGCTGAGTTGGCACATTAACAAAAAACAGTTTTTATCGGCAATTAATAAAAAGTGCTAAAATTTTTATGGGTATAATTAGTTAATTATTATTAGATTCAATATCACTATAAGCTTTAGAAATATTTAAAAAAAATGCTAATTGTCAATAAAAACTTATATTTAGCAATAGTTAAATTGTTACCATTACTTAATTTCCGTTAAAAATGAGTTAAACATCATTTTTGATGTAGTGTGCCGTGCCAGGGAGTTAAGTCAGTCACAAATGACGATGATGAACGATTGATTTTATTTTTTCTACATAAATTATGCGACTCACAATTTTTTTAACATATAATAATAAGAATAGTATTTTAATGATTTTTTTCATAAAAACTATTTAAATATTACTGACCACATTACCTTAGCCCTTTTATACTAACCACATAACCTTATTAACCATTTCATTGTTTTTCCATACGAGACTTCTTTTTGGTCAAGAACTTTATTTTTGAATAAATTTAAGTCTCGTATTTGGTTTGTGTAATCGTGTTGGTAGGTAGGGAATATTATTGAAATTATATCATATAATAAATATTTAACATGGAGTGTTTACCCTTCATTCATGATAAAATACAGACTGTTAAATGAGTGAGGGAATATATTATTGGATAGTGAAAGGGTCAAGATGACTTCTAATTCTTAAGAAATAACGCAAAGAAATTTTGGTACGCTCTTAAAAAAAATAAATACAAATTGTAACTAGTCGTTATAAAATAACACAATTTCTCATTTAACTATCAAGTTTTGAAATTAAACCTCAACCCCTAGCTATACCTACCCTTTGATATAATTGCCTGAGGAGTGACAGAGTCAGAATTTTTATTAAGGAGTTCAAAATATAAAAAGTGATTAAACACATGAAGAAGCCTAAGGAGGTTCAACATCTAGTATATATAACATTAAAAAAACCATACATAAATAATAATTTTCCGCCGAATGAAGTTCGGATGAACTCTCTTGACCCTACCCGTCACCGCCAATGGCCCTAAGTGGCTAAGTACATCTTATGAGTTATGAGGATTGTTCCTCTAATCCTACCTATCGATTTCATCCGTAAGTCAATTCATATAATTTGGAAGGGTCGATATAAACACTTTTTCGACTAAAATAGTCTAATGAGAAACTATCTGTTCACGAGTTAACATTAATTTGAAACCTTAGAGCCAAATTAAAACAATTAATTATGTGTAGTATATCCAAAAGTTTAGAGAAAATAATTGATATGTGCTTGTTTGCCCTCCTAACTTGATGCGAGAATATACAATACAAGGAGGTTGGTTTGCAACAAATTAGTAATATCTCACTATTAGCATATTTGATCAAATTTTTACTTTTCAAAAAAATACTTTTGCAGAAAAACTATTATTTTAGTTTTCGAAAAGTCAATTTCTACTACTCTTTAAAAACGCTTATTTTCTTTGAAAAGCTCGATCAAACACCTCACTTTTTTTTTATACTGTGTATATGGCAACAAATTATTAGTAATATCTCACTAATAGCATATTTGGTCAAAATTTTACTTTTCAAAAAGATATTTTTGCGGAAAAACTATTATTTTAGTTTTCGAAAAGCCAATTTCTGCTACTCTTCAAAAACACATTATTTTCTCTCAAAAGCTTGATCAAATACCTTGTTTTTATTATTTTAATAGTGTGTATATGCAAACAAATAGTAAACGGAGTAGGAACTACCGAACTCTTCATCTTACAATATCTTGTGCACCAAATCATGAATAGTGTAATAGTATAAAATCTATTTAGGTAATACATAAATAAATTAAACCACATGTGGGATAAATTCAACGCGTTCTTATTTTATAATCTCACCGTTGTTATTTAATTAAATAAAACAACCAATATATTGGAAGTAATGTTGGTAAAGTCCATTTAAACTATCAAAAATATTAGCTATCTTTTTCCTTTGTACTAAAAATAATAATTTGGAAACGTTACTCTCTGCTTTCCCTTTCTTGAAAACACAGTTTCTCTTTTCTTTTTTTTTAATCGTTGTGTCTGCGCCAATTTTCGTGCACCTTAATTAATTTTACAGGATACTTGCTACCAGATGTAAAGAATCACCTAATGTTTTTCGGAAACCTCATAATTCTCAACCACTCGACGAAAAATTAGTTTCTCTTTATCTATGATTTATCTTCAACATTTGTTATTCACTAATTAATCTGTTTTTTTTCAAGAGAAATATAATGTATGTTTAGGTCTAACAACAACCTTATTTTTTCGACCAATGAATTTTAATTTTCTGCACATGGTATGTAGAAAAATATGCCAATAAAATTCAGCCACTTAAATTTTATGATTGTGAAAAGAAAGGTTTTAAAATTTTTATATGGATTTTTATAGGCATTTTAAGTTATGATTTATTCTTCATGGCTGAATATGAAACTATATTGACATGAACGTGATTGGTTTCTACTATTTTTTATTAGGTTTCCAACTATTACACTAACTTTTTTAAGGTTTTAAAATTTATTTTATAACAAGGGTTAGTATTAAAATTTGGACTTTAGTCTATCTTAATATTTGCAATAATGAAAACCACGCAAAATTTAGATTTTTTTATTTTAACGATTTACAGAATTATTAATTAGAACCTGTCAAAGGCTTAATAGTTAATTCTGAATAAATTAGTTAAGGTTTTTCTTCTTTAATTTGTTGTTTCTAGAACATAGGAGGGATGTTAAAATTAAAAAAATGATTAACAAATCATTGTTGTTTGTTCACTTCAACAAGTAATACACAACTGTAAATATTTTGAATTTTTCTCTAATAATTAAGGATATTGACTAGCTAGGATTTCTAGTCGGCAAGGAAATATTCCGATCTGTTTTATATTATTTGTCCCATGTTGACTTAACACTCTTCTTTAAAAAAACTTTAATAAGAGGTCTGCTTTATTGAACTAATTTTATTAATGATGTTTCGAAATTCAAAATTTGACTACTATTATTTTATATAGTTATTTAATATTAAGTATAGTAAAAAAAATAATCTCTTGATTTATTAAAATGGAAGAAAAAAATTAAAACAATCTATTTTAGACATATGGGGCAAGGTAAATAAAATGAGGGAGTAACAAACTTCCTTATGCCGGTTGGGAGCGCAATCCTTCTCTTAATGTGGACTTCAGACACCAGATGAGAAAAAAAAAACTTCCTTATGCTATTTCCATTTAGTTAGACTTTTGAAGTTGAGGAAACTTCATTGGATCATCAAAATTATTTAGAAATGAGATTAGGTTATAAATGGTTTGGTTGAATTTTTCTTCAAGTTGTGAACCATGAAGAGGCAACGTAGAGAAAAGAGGAAAGTAGTTGGGAAAATTTCGAGAACAAAAAAATTCCTAAAATTGCACTAACTATTTGAGTAGAACCTATATAATTAATAAAGTATAAAATATTTTCACCGACAATATTAACATTGTCACAGAACAAATTGGTGGGCTCCTAAATTTTATTCTTATGGTTCTTAATGTAATTGAACTCCAAAATATCTGAGAAGAACTTACTATTTAACAACTAAAACACAGTTTAATACACTCAACGATGGATGCATATGTTAAAAATGGGACATCTTGACTTTGTTCTCTTTCTAAAACTAGATGTTTATGTATATATATTTTAAAATTAGTATAATATTATGGGAAAATTGTATGAAATAACAAATTATTTATTCAAATTAAATGATATAGTTATACTTTATTTTAATTGTAATTCGCAGCAAACATCCCCTTTTTTTGTCATCTAATTCGGTATACGATTAGCCATTTTCGATATACAATTAGGCATTTTATACATTTCGATATAAAATGTATAAAATACGTTTGTGTTTGTGTAAAGCGAGAAAAAAGTGTATATACAAATACAAATACAAATACATACATTTTTGTCCTATACTCTTATAATTATACAAATATAGATCTTATTATACAAATTACAATGTGTAAATGAATTTATACAAAACTGAACAATTTGTATAAAATTAGATGTTTGTAGCGAATTATACAAATCAAAAGCTCCATAGCAAACATAAAATTTGCTATGGAGCGCAATTATGCAAACTTTAGCTATAACATACAAATATGATTTTTATGTTTGCTATATGTGAAAGTTGCTCTAATATTATCTGTTGGCATGATCTAATATATTTTCTCCTTCTTTATTTCTAGTGGTGTACTCATATTTTAGAAATTTTAGATTTGGGTTTGATTATACACGCACATGATGATATTAAGGTCCTTAATTAGTCGTTACATAGTTATAAAACACGCCTATTCTGACTCTGACCCAGGCTGCCTGCTAGAGTAACAAAGCCATGAAGAGAGAACGTTTATTCAACTTTTTACATGATATCAGAATTAAACTCATTTAACTTCTATCGTGGCAAAAGGTGAAGATTTAACTTTATTTTTCCAATAATATTTAACAGAAAATCTTAATTAACTTGTCGGTGGATCAGGACATCCTTTCTTCTTTCACCACATTAATATTTTGGCATATACTCAAATACATATCTATTAACATATAAATAATGTGGTGTTTGAATAAAGTGTTTTGAGTAAATCTTATAATTAAGTGAGAACATAATTAAGAAACCGTTATTGGTGTCTGTCAAGTAGGTTTAAGCATGACAAATGACACAAAATTCACTGTAGCTAATGACTCATTTGTCTCTATTAGTGCTAGCTAGCTAGCTAGCCTAGCTTCTCAAAATTCTTTGAGATGGACAATTATTCTATTGATTATACAATTACAATATATATAAGTCAATTAGCTAGATGATGGTAATTGTATTTTATTTCATTTTTCACTTTCACTTTCCTTTTGTTGAGGAATTATTGCATATATATGGGGCTAGGGATCATAGAAATAGACCTAGCAAAAATATTTAGAAGCAATTAAGGTAATATTATCATGAATTTGTTTGACATTTTTGTTAAAAATTGTTTATTTTTAGAAGTACTTTTTTTAAATGACTTTTTTAAAAAGTGTTTTTAAGAAAATTATTTGTGTTTGGCTAATTCATTTGAAAAATGATTTTGCTAAACAAATGGTGTGTTTGACTAATCTTTTTTAAAAATGCTTTTGAGAGTCAAATTACGAAAAATAGTAAGTATCAATGTACACTTAATATTAAGATTATTTTATAGAGGAAACTATTTTAAACATCTATTACAAAAAAATTAATTAAAATATAAAGCGATATTATACATACATACATAAATAAATAAATAAATAAATTAAATATTAATATAATATTAACATGATGATTTAAATATAATTAAAAATATTAAGTAAAAGAAATTTAAAAGTAATTCCACAAATTAAACTACTATATACAAAAAATCACCACAAAAATAAATATAGTCATTAATATATTTAATCCTACAAAAATATTGTTGTTACCTTTGTTTCTAATTTGGTAAAATAAAACGTAAAATAATATATAAATATAAAATAATAATATATAAACATAAAATTTTAAGAAAATATTATATAAAAATAAATTCTTGAATAAAATTTAATCAAGCTTATGAGATATGCTAATTAATTAATAAGGGATGTATTGGTAAATATGTATATATTGAAGAGATATTTTGGTCTTAATAATTATTGTTTCTGCTTTTTTTTAAGAAGCAACAATTGTTAGCTTCTCTTCTTCCCAACAATTGTTTCGACTTCAATTTAAAAACAATTTTAAGGATTTGCCAAACACTTATTTTTTCAAAAAAAAAAGAGTGTTTTAAATCAAAAAAACACGTTTAGCCTCCCAACAACAATATCAAACAGAGACTACATCCGAAGTTGCTAAAGCCTTTAGTAATATCTATATAAAATATTAATTATATTATTGCTGCTATATAAACTATAGTAGCAATCCTTTATTTGATTTGTAATAGTGAAATAGTCTCTTTTTAAAAACTTTTTCATTAACTAGTTTTGTTTTGTATTAAACATAATTAGTAGAATTTGGTGTCAACTAATCCTTCCTTTAAATACAAGGTCGGCTAACCTCAACATCAAGTCTTCCTTGTCTCCTCTCTCTTTCTCTCTACACACAGACAAAAGTCATTACCATATAATCTTTGTGTTCTTTCTTAAACATTAGTCACATTAATCCTCAATTAGTTTGATAGTTAATTAATAATGGGGTGCAAATTGGCAGCTGAGAAGCCAAAGCAAAAGCACAAGAAGGGCTTATGGTCCCCTGATGAAGATGATAGGCTCAAAAATTACATCATTAAACATGGTCATGGCTGTTGGAGCTCTGTTCCCATTAATGCTGGTTAGTTTAATTAATTGATTAATTAATACTATAATCTTTCTTCATCTCTAATTCAAGTAGTGTAATTATATCTTATAATTTTCTTAGTAGATAGACATATATTTAGTTTTCTATCTTTACCAAATTCAAATGTCCTAGTTTAAGCGGTCGAACGTTAGAAGAATTTAAGTTATATACACGTATATTTTTACTTTTATCATTATAGTTTAATCTGGAAATAAGCAAGCTAGTTGTATTACATCCTTGTCAATGACAACCACCATATATCATGCTTTTGAGGATTGGTGATGAGCATTAATTAATGTTGGGAGTAACTATATACACCAATAATTAACATGGTTAATATTGTTAATCCTTTTTGTCTATTCATAAAACCGACATTTTTATTCACCGTAAATTATTAATGAAAAATTTATACTACTCCCTCCGTCCCTATTTAGTTGTCTACTTTAGAAATGACACACAGATTAAGGCAATAATAATTAACATAGTGAAGTTACAATTTCACCCTTATAGTAGAATTTACTTCCAAAATAAATTCACTCAAGATAACTAATTAATGCTGGAAAGTTCATAAGTTTATTTATTTTATTTATGACAACTTTTCACTTTAAATAAGGGTATAATAGGAAAAAAATTATTGTCCTTTCTTGATTTGTCAAAATGGACAACGAAATAGGGACAACTAAAAGAGGAAATATGGACAACTAAATAGGGACGGAAGGAGTATAAAATATGACTTTTTCATTCATTTTTCATCAAATCAATTCATTGAAAAAACAAACAGTGAGAAACAGATTTTTGAAATATTGGGAAACCTTCTAAATTTTATGTATGAAAACACTACTATTTTTTCTTTTCTCACCAATTCAATGAAAATATATATGGAAATAGCCATGAAAATTTTCAATGAAAAAATAATGATTTTTTAGTAGTGATTTTTGATCTTTTACTATTTGGATGACTTCAATATTCCAGCTGGGATCAAATTGCCCAAACATATACGTACGATTGTCTAGTTGACGAGTGTACTTGTGTAAAAGAATAAAAAAGTTGTCCCTTTTCTTTAATGAGTAAAACATTTGAAAGTCTGTAATAATACATTAAAAAAAGAAAGAACTTCTACAAGTTCATTGGCTGAGGCGTATTTTCGTTATATTTGGCGCACTACTTGGGAATAAATTTTAGGACAATAACAGTAAGTCAACAAACCATACAAATTTTTGTTTATAATTGAAATGAAAAATTCAATACTAACACATAGAGAAAGACAAGTATAATCGTTGACATCAATTTTATTCTTGTTAATAATATATAGTTTACTGTCATTTTTACAGGCTTGCAAAGAAATGGAAAGAGTTGTAGATTAAGGTGGATTAATTACTTAAGGCCAGGCTTAAAAAGAGGGGCATTTAGCTTAGAAGAGGAAAACACAATCTTGACTCTTCATGCCATGTTTGGCAACAAGTAAGAAAACTGTTTCAATTCTGCGTTATCAATCATTTTATTTTAAAGTTTAACGTGCCAGAAATCACACATGATAAGTTTTTTTTTTTTACACTATCAGGTCATATTCATGTGTAGTTAGTATGTTTTCAACAAATCGACCATAATGTCTAATTACTCTTCTAGAATTCGAAGAGGTAGTAGTCAACTTTGACTATCTAACACCATTTTAAATTAGAAAAATCGTACTGCTATATGGTGCTGACTTCAAAATAATACTACTATTCAATAAAAATTCACCTACTAGGCTGCCCATTTAACAAATATTGTTACAATAGTCGGCAGACTTTTTCTAATAAACATGTAACATGACATTTTATTGTTGATTTAACTTGTACATATTGATAACGTTACATCTGATTACTAAAGTTTTGTACTAATAGGTGGTCTCAGATTGCACAACACTTGCCTGGAAGAACAGATAACGAGATAAAGAATCACTGGCACTCGTATTTAAAGAAAAGAGTGTCCAAAATGGCAGAAAATGAAGGGCACACTAAGTCTGGGAAAACAGATTCTTCACCTTCTTTAAAGAAATTGACTCCACAGAATTCAAGTTTGGATTCATTTGAACATATAGAAGGATCATTAGCAGATTCAGATCAATCTGTTTATCCAAGAGAGACTCAAAAGAGTAACTTACCTAAAGTATTATTCGCGGAATGGCTTTCGTTGGATCAATTTAATGGACAAGATTTTCAAAACTCAGGGAGTTTTGAACCTTCCAAGAGTAACTTTGGGTATAATAATGCAGAGTTACATGACATATTCATGCATAGTTTACCGATGAACAACGATGGTAGTAGCTATGGGAATGGCGTAAATCAAGAGGTTCACAATGATATTTTCCCACCACAACTTAAGTTTGAGGATACCATGTCTGGTAACGGATTTGAGGAATTTATGTCAGGGGAATTCAACATTAACGACGATGTGATGTTCTTATGATGAGTTCTCTTTTAGAATTTTATACAAAATAGAAGAGGTAATAAAGTAGTAACCATACTCTTTGGTTACCTGTTAACGCGCATTTTTACTGTAGATGCCTTCTCCTTTTCTTGTATTTCATGGTGTACAAAGTCTAATTCATTCCATCTGTAATAATAAACTGAGAGTTACATTGCAAACTTGATGATTGTTCCATGTTGAGAACTTAACATAAAGAAACTGGATAACAAAATGACGATCAAACAAGCTGGACGATATATATTTGGAAGAGTATCATAGTTTTTATTGATTTCACAGATGATGTTTTGCACAAGGTGCTACAAGTGCCAAGTAGTCTAATAAGTTAACAATTTAAGAATCAATACATTAAGTGATCGATTGATCTACTGGACACATATGAATGAGGCATCAAATCCCAATAATAACAGTATGAACAATTTGTTAGTTGCTTATGTCCACTTTCTTGACTATGGCTTTAGAAAGTACAAAGTTCAGTTCACCATTATCTAAAATCATCTTGGAGGATTAAGCCGGTCCATAGAAGAACAGAAGCAACAACAAGAAGGATTGTAATCGGTGTCCATTTAAGAGCGATGATCTGGATGCCAACGAGTAAAATTAGAACCTTTTTGTTTAGTTGTGTCAAATATAACAAGATTAATTATCATTGATCAATGTTATAACCACATACCTCAAGCCTTTTAGACTCCCAGACTGGAGAAGTACTTATGTGAGCTTCCATCATTCGTTCCATCATTTCTACGAACATTTTGTAATAATCGAATGAATCATATGATATAATTCAACTTAAATGAAACAGAATTTTAGTGTAACCATATGACAAGCTTACCTACTCTTCGCCTTCTCTCTTTTATTAGTGATAATTCCTCTGTTGCGATATCTAATTCCTTTTGACGATGAGCATTTAGTTTAGATAAATTTGCTTGTGTTCTTGTATCCACATATTGCTTCCTAATGTTGCCAATGATAGTATCTGTAAAACAAAGCCAAACATGCAAAAAGGAACAATAGATGTAAGTAAACATAGACCAACTTATTGCCTAAACCTTAGGCTTAAAACAGAGGAATACTCTGTAGTTAAACTAATGCAGCTACTATGAATACTCCCTCCGTTAATTTGTTTGTCTGGTTTTGATTCAGTACAGAGTTTAAGAAAGTAAAGGAGACTTTTTAAACAAACGATATGTAGGATGAACCAAAATGTCTTTTAATCTAGTCAAACAGACTAGAAAGGAAAGTTAGACAAACTTAATTGAAACGGAGGGAGTACTAAACTATGATGAATATTTTGTATATTACCAAGTTTGATGAAGGTATATGGTTTTGTTATTCTGTCAACAAGACTGCTATCTAATCTTTCAAACTCCTGCTGCAAATCTTGTAGATAATGGAATGCAAGCTTTCTTGGGTACGACGACTCGCACAATGTCAGATAGCAAATCCCATTTTCAACCATGTAGCTAAATATGAAGTAGCAAAATAAGGACACAATTGTAAAGAGCTAATTGTGGAATGTAAAACTACAACATAGCTAAAGCAAAAGGTGACAAATAAACTGAAGAACTAAAAGTAACAGAGAAATGATATTATAATTTCTGATAACTGAGAAATCTTCAGGCCTGTTGGTGCATGATTCTAAATAGGTGTAAGAGTGGTTAGAGTCCCACATTAGTTGGGGAATGGTCCAACGGTCTGCTTAGATGGATTTGGGCAATTGTTCCTTGCCTCAAGAAGGAGCTTTTAGGGTGATAGTTAGGCTCAGGTGTCATATCTTGCACAATTGAATGTATAAGGGATCTGCCCTCTACTATCTGTCTAATTCACACATCATATCATGCACTACTTGTCTACTTCTACCAGTGAGTCAAGACCCTGATGTATAAGGTTGACTAAGGATGGTCAGTTGAATATCTTTTCGTCGTATAATATACTGTGCATACAAAATACTACTGCGGATATAGGTCAAGAATTACTTTTATAAATTAAATCTTGAATACCCCTGGAATGCTAGTATATACCAATTTACTTAATGTTATTGCTAAAGTGAAAGTGTTTGTAAAAGAACTAAATAAAGGAAAGTCACATTCTTGAATCTTGATAGACCATTAAAGAAAGCCATATTTATCTTGGTAGGATTGATTTCATCCCTAACCAGAGGTCTTAGAATTGAATCCTGAATATGACATTTTACCTCCTAATATGGAACTTTCAGACACAAATAAATCCAAATTTAATTGGCTCTCTTAAGGTAGATATCGGACACCAGGCAAGAAACTAAAAAAAAATGCAAAATGAGATGTAATTAAAAGTAGATGAAAGAAAAGAATACTTGAAGCAATGGTGATCTACAAGAATGGTCATCTTGGAAGATGGCAAGGCTTGTAAAGAAATTTCCTTGAGAATGAACTCAGCTTGTTTCTTGTGAGTTGTTAAAACATCATTATTCTCTTCATGTAATCTTGGACCTTGTGCTAAGGGCATCCCATCACTTACCCTCCCTATAATTGTCACCTTCACCATCCCTTAATTAATAGTAACAAAATACTACTAGAAAGTTCTCCTTTTTCTTTCTCTTTTCTTGTTAGTCTTTTTATCTTTTTTCTTTGGCTTTGATTTGTGATATATTTGTGAGAGAATTGTAGGTGGTTTTTGGCAATTAATATGGTCAACATAATTAATGACTTATGGGTTTTATAAGGAGTAAATGGGGTGAAGGAGGAAGGAAATGAGACTAAGAATATTGAAGGGAAAAAAGAACTTGGGAGTGAAGTTATTCTTTGTTGTGATCAAAAGTTGTGTACACGCGGTTAAGGAAAAAGAGCCTAAACAAGTCCCTAGCTAGGGTGGCCAAAAAGTTTACAAGGATCCAAAAGGAACAAAACGAAATGCAGTACTCTCCGTCTCAATTTATATGATATAATTTGATTAAATACAAAAAAAAAAATTAAAAAAATAATTATTTAAAACTTGTGATTTATTATATCAAGTCATAGATATTTGTATAATTATAAATCATTTCAACAAACATTTTAAGATCAAAAGTTGTGTACACGCGGTTAAGGGAAAAAAAGGCTAAACAAATCCCTAGCTAGGGTGGCCAAAAAGTTTTAGGAGGATCCAAAAGGAACAAAATGAATATAGTCGCTTTATTTAGTTTAGCTCCAATTATAATTATAATTTATACTGTATAATATATATTTTTATATATAATTTTGAAATACTTAAGTTTTAAAATATTAAGTTGATTTAATTTATTATGGTGAACAGTTTATCCATTACTTTTCTACTCTCTTTTTTTTCCTTTATGGACTTGAGGAGAAAATTTGCCACCACGCCTTCAACTCTAAGAAAATTATTGTTGACCGAGGTAAAACCATGACAATTTATTATTTTCTCCGTTTATTTTTATTTTAAATAAAAATAAAAATATATTTTTTAAATAATAAATAATTAATAGTTAAACGATCTTTCTTCGTATTTGCACTTACATTATAGAGCAACTTTCACATATAGCAAACACAAAAATCATATTTGTATATTATAGCTATAATTTGCATAATTGCTCTCCATAACAAACTTTATGTTTGCTATGACTATTAATATGTATATTTCGCTATACATATATACAAAAGAAGCAATTTCGCTATACATATATACAAAAGAAGCAATTGTATAATCAGTTTCGGTATACGTATAAAAAAGAATTAATTGTATAAAGCGAGAAAGAGAGAAAAACAAGAAATCTGGGCAGGGGAAGATCGTATTTGTATAATAATAAGTGTATAGGACGAAAATATATACATTTGTATTATATATATAATTTTCTCTCGCTTTATATAAACACAAACACAATGTATACATTTGTGTTTGTATAAAGTGAGAGAGGCGAGTGAGAGTGGTGAGTGAGATCTGGGAGAGGGGAGAGAGGGAAACAAAAACATATGTATATATACAATTTTCTCTCGCTTTATACAAACACAAACGCATTTTATACATTTGTGTTTGTATAAAAGCGAGAGAGGCGAGGGAGAGACTGCCGAGAGTGGCGAGCGAGATTCACCAGGGAGAGAGGCGAAATAACAACAATTTGCTATTGGTACAATTAAATCAAATCGTGGTTATGTCATTTAATTTGAATTAATAGTTGGGCAAATTACAGAAATCACATACTTTTAAGACAAAATTACAATTTATCCCTTNNGACGAGCGAGATCTGGGAGAAGGGAGAGAGGGAAACAAAAATATATGTATATATACAATTTTCTCTCACTTTATACAAACACAAACGCATTTTATACATTTGTGTTTGTATAAAAGCGAGAGAGGCGAGGGAGAGACTGCCGAGAGTGGCGAGCGAGATTCACCAGGGAGAGAGGCGAAATAACAACAGTTTGCTATTGGTACAATTAAATCAAATTGTGGTTATATCATTTAGTTTGAATTAATAGTTGGGCAAATTACATAAATCACATACTTTTAAGGCAAAATTACAATATATCCCTTAAAAGTTTATAATTACAAAAATCCCTCAAACGGATACAATAATATAAGCGCTGATACATTAATCTGATGCGCGAGATACATTAATCGTTAAGTAAGATACATTACATTTTATACATGATACACTAATCTGATGTACATTTTATACATGATACACTAATCTGATGCGCAAGATACACTAATTTGATGCGCTGATACATTAATCTGATACGCGAGATACATTAATTTAATGCGTGAAAATGAGAGATTTTGGAAATTTGTAAAACTTATAGGAGATAATGGTAATAAGTAAACTAAAATGTGGAATTTCTGTAATTAATCCTTAATAGTTTGTTATTATATAGAATTTTCCAACATTATAATGCAAATTTGTTTTACAAATTAATCCCCTTAATCCAAATCAAAAAGAGTTGGGGCCCGTGTAACGCGTCGCCACTTTTGGGCCATGGTGGGCTTGACACTTGACAGGAGCATTATTGGGAAGCCAAGCTTTGTTAATAGGGAAAATTCACGATTAAGCAAACATGTAATATATAGTTAATTAGCTAATATAGCTATACTTTACATTAATTACAATCCGTAACTTACTTCTAGTTATAATTACACTCATCTCTGTCGTCTCTCTCCTCTATTCTTCTCTCTCTGGAATCTCGCTCGTCTCTCTCCTCTTTTTCAGTCATCTCTCTCACCTCTCTCCTATCCCTGTCCAGTCTCTCTCTCTAGTCTCTTATGTCAATATCTCTCTCACTTTATACAAACACATATTATACAAACATAAATGTATAATTTGTGTTTAGGTTTGTATAAAGCGAGAGAGACTGGATATACAAATACATCTCTCCGTCCTATACACTAATAATTATACAAATACAATAATTTTCCATATCCAGTTCTCTTTTGTCTTTCTCTCTCACTTTATACAAATACAAATTATACAAATACAAATGTTTTAACTCGATTCAATTGTATATGAATTCAATTTGTATGCAGATATACAAATACAATCATTGATACATATACATAGTAATTACATATATACAATTATCTAACCGATATACAAATACAATTCACTTCCTCTCACTTGACTCTATCCTCCCTCTCCCAATCTCGCTCGCCACTCTCCTCCCTATAACATGTAGCTATGAATCGTAATTAGCAAACTATAGCTATGGAGTACAATTAAGTTATTTTTGAGTGGCAATATGTGAAAATTCTCTGTTAATAATGTATTTTCTTTCCTGAAACAATATTCTAATTTCCAGCGTTTTAACTTGTGGTTAAAGTTACCTATTAATTCGCACTAGGAAGTTCCACATTGGGGGTAAAGTGCTCCTTATCAAAGGTGACTCCGTACTCAAGGAACTCGAACTAAGACTTCTGATTAAGGATGAAGGAGTACTTACCGCTCCACCATAACCTTTGTTGGTAACGTTACTTATAATTCTTTGGCTGAAAATATTTGGACAATTCCACACTAATTATTTGTAAATAATGAGTAACAAAATCGCTTTAATATTCATTTAGGTGAAAAAAATTCTTGCTTTTTTATGAAAATATTTAAAGCACTATTATAATGAGAGGAATACATGTCAAACCTCAAACTATATTTCTTTTTCAAGTTTTATTTTAAAATTATTTTGTGTAAGCTGAAGAAAGAAAAAAAATGAAAAAATGAAAAAACGAAGGATAATCCCTTACTTTTGGATTATTTCTTTTACAAATAAAAAATTGTGAAGGAATCTGAATAAGCACTTCTTTTTTTGGATAAGCAATTGTTAAAGACGTGATTCTTTTAGCGCCTTTATATCCTTTTCCTTTTATTCTTTTTTCTTAACTTACGCTTTATGTATTATTGTTCCTTTTTCTTTTTTATTTTTCTTTTAGTTAATCGAAAAATTATACATGAATATGGTGCTTTTTTTGATCTACCAATAATTTGAACTTTTATGATCTTTTTCTCTCTTTTTTCCTGTATGTTTAAGTTTTGATTATGCTTCAAATCATTAAAAAAAAAATTATACCATCATGTTACTTGAAAACGAACTTCAATTAACTTCCCCTTTTTCTTCCCTTTCTTTTCTAGCAATCTCCTCTTTTGTGACTTTAAAGTGTTACTTTTAAGTGTGCATAATAAAATGTTGATGTGTGTGGTGTACCCACACTAGTAAAAAATGAAATGGACAAATTATTTGGTACCTTCTACCTTCCATCAACACTAGTACCAAATACGCAAATGAAAAGATCAATTTATTAGGCTGGTGTCGTATCTAATAAGATTCGAACTTTGGTTTTCCAAGATTGTTACTCTTAACTCTTCGGCCAATAAGTTATCTCTCTCTACTCTCTACTCCCTCTCGCTCGACTCTATCTTCCCTCTCCCAATCTCGCTCGTCACTCTCCTCCCTATAACATGTAGCTATGAATCGTAAGCAAACTATAGCTATGGAGTATAATTAAGCTATTATTGAGTGGCTATATGTGAAAATTTCCCGTTAATAATGTATTTTCTTTCCAGAAACAATATTCTAATTTCTAACGTTTTAACTTGTGGTTAAAGTTACCTATTAATTCACGCTAGGAAGTTCCACATTGGGGGTAAAGTACTCCTTAACAAAGGCAACTCCGTACTCAAGGAACTCAAACCCAAGACTTCTGATTAAGGATGAAAGAGTACTTACCACTTGACCATAACCTCTGTTGGTAACGTTGCTTATAAGGAAAAATTACTGAAATACACGTCTTATGTTTCCCTTATTTCCAATATCCTCTTCTATTTCTAAAAACCTCTAAAATCCCTTATTTCTTTAATGTATCCGAGCTACATATTAATGTATCCGAGCCAGTATTTAATGTATTTGAGCTACATATTATGTATCCGGTTTATGTTATAATGTATCCGAGCTACATATTATATATCCGGTTTGTGTTACTTTTTAAGGGATTAATGTAATTACAAACTAAAGAGGGATAGATTATAATTTCATATTAAAACTATGTGATTCCTAAAATTTATAAATACATTAAAAAATGGAATCAAAATCTGTTATGCCTAGGACACTTGTACAAATCCTATTTGTCCAGCCTATAGATAATATAGAATTTTAATTTATACAAAAAATAGAAAAATTAGATAATTTAAAAAAACAATATTGTGGAAGCTTCCAAAATGATGAGTCAGCTCATCCAAGTGTCTCAATCAAACTTTGAACCAACGGTCTTGATTTAATTTTATTGTCTTGTGATGCACAAGTCTAAAACGAAATAAATGTGTTTCTTTCCCTTGTCCTCCATTGTTGTCGTGAGTTTGAGCTTCTTCATCACCAACATCCCCCTTCAAGTTGGAGGGAGAGGAAGTAACCCCCAACTTGCGAATATTCGATCTATGAGAAGGACCAGATAACGACTTGGTGAAAACGTTGGCGACCTGAGAGTGAGAGGGAAATGAGACCAGCTAGAAATTGTTGCCGGACGAAGTGACAGTCGAGTTCGATGTGCTTTATCCGTTCATGGAAAACTGGGTTCTTCGCGATATGAATCGCAACTACTTATAATTCGTAGGCTGAAAATATTAGGACAATTCCACTCTAATAATTCGTAAATAATGAGTAGCAAAATCGCTTTAATATTCATTTTGGGGAAAAAAATTCTTGCTTTTTTATGAAAATATTTAAAGCACTAATATAATGAGAGGAATACACGTTAAATCTCAAACTATATTTCTTTTTCAAGTTTTATTCTATAGTTATTTTGTGTAAGCTGAAGAAAGAAAAATATGAAAAAAACGAAGGATAATGCCTTACTTTTGGATTATTTCTTTCATAAATAAAAAAGTGTGAAGGAAGCTGAATAAGCAAATTTTTTTAATAAAAAATAATAATTGGATAAGCAATTGTTAAAGACATGATTCTTCTTTTAGCCTTTATCCTTTTCCTTTTCTTCTTTTTCTTAAGCTTAATGTATTATTGTTCCTTTTTCTTTTAGTTAATTGAAAAGGAGTAAAATTTATCCTCACCTGGTGTATATACCAATTCAATATATGCATGTCATGTGTTTGAATTTATACATGAATATGGTACTTTTTTCACACTCCACCAGTTTGGACTTTTATGATCTTTCCCCCTCTTTTTCCTGTTTGTTTTAAGTTTTGATTATGCATCATATTATATAAAATAATAAATTATACCTTCATGTTAAAAAAAACTAACTACAATTAACTTCCCCGTTTTCTTCCCTTTCTTTTCTAGCCATCTCCTCTTTTGTGACTTCAAAGTGTTACTTTTAAGTGTGCATAATAAAATGTTGATGTGTGTGGTGTACCAACACTAGTAAAAGACGTAATGGACAAATTATTCGGTACCTTCTACCTTCCATCAACACTAGAACCAAATACGCAAATGAAAAGATCAATTTATTAGGCTGGTGTCGTATCTAATAAGATTCGAACTTTGGTTTTCCAAGATTGTTACTCTTAACTCTTCGGCCAATAAGTTATCAAGATTGCCAAAAGAAGGCACGTTCACAGCATGTAGGTCTAATTATTGAAATATATGGATTTTTTCTCTATGAAAATGTATAAAAAGTGGAAGTTTCCATAGAAATTTCCTCTAAACTAGAGCAAAGGTGCATTGCTTTTCTTCCAATTCATGGCTTATTTATACTTGAAGTTCAACTTTGGGCCATATTCAATTTTGCAATGCTCTAAACTCTTCTGCAATGTTTTCCTTCCCCTCATTCTTCATTTTCATTCGTCGAGCATTAAAAATTTTCAGGTTTGGTTCAATAGCCTCCCATTTAACAGAAAGAAAAGATGATAACACAGAGAATTCTTGGAACTCAGATATGAAGAAACTGGTTCTTAAACATTAGTCTCAGCCCACGGGATCAGTGGTTGAGCCAGGATTGTCATACCAGGAATTTAAGCATGTGATCTCGCGTCAAGGGGATTCAACAACTTTATATATGTCAAAAGACTATTTTTTTATCCTATTTGTACAGTATATGGATTTAATTGAAGCCCCTTCCTCCAAGCTAGCTCAGGATAGTCAGCAAGTTCTCGTATACACGAAGTCTTAGTTGGATCATTGGAAAAATTACCCCGAGTTTGCAAGGATCAAGGACAATACTATGCCCAGAATATTGAACATAGTTGTATAGAGTTTTAAACTATCAAGTTAATTTGAACTATATCTTATAAGTCTCAAAGTAAATTGCTTTGCAGCTATGCTAAGCTATCCAAAGATTCTCTTTTTATCTCTTTATATGATTGATACTAACTTGCTTCTTTTCTTAATCCACTAAAGGTTTGGTTTCTGTCACTACTTTCTGCATAACTCCTCCTTTGTTCTTGTTTTTAGCTGTTTCGACATGATCATCAAGATAAATTACTCCTTGTGTAGGCTATAAATTGAAGCAAAGTACTAACTTAGTTATTCCAGTCCGTCCACCGGTTGATAATAGCTTATGAAGTGCCATAGAAATGCAATCCTCCTAACCATAAAGGAATATAGTTGATAGAAAAATATGATTATCTATTAGGAGGAGGAAATCGTGGCGTGTACCTGTAATTGTTAAGCACTCAACTTCTTAAGATCTAATGCAAGACTAGCAAGACCTCCATCATTCTTTTTTAAGTCTGTATGATGCATTTGGAGGACTAGAAACATGTATAGGAGAAACAAGTAGGACTCGTACTAACTTGATCCAAGTAATCGAGACCTTATAGGGCTACGACTTCACTGAGTCACACAACACTGCATTACTTGCCTTATTTCAACATGATTACTGCAGTTGTGTAAGTTTTTGTAGTAATTGGCACCGCGATGACAGCCTCAGCTGTCTTACTAAAAAAAGAGGCTTTCGCCTTTCTGCAAGAGTTGTGTACTAACATGAAGACTTCCTTCAACATTTTTTTTCATACAATCCCACAAAGTTAATTTTGTCCAGGTGCTATATACACTGGAAATACATCACTATGCACACGTAACAATAAACAATAAATGGTTCTAAAATATATAATCACACAAATGTAATCTAACAAGAAACAAAATTCCAATTGCACAAACTTTACAAAATGTAACTCCCAATCACTACCGATGCAGACCTGGTGCTTGCTGCTTCAAAATATTCCAAGGATTTTCTTTGGAGCAGTTCCAGTGGCACGGTATTTTGCTGCAAGCTCCTCTGCCTTGAGAAGATCTTCTCCACGTTTAGCTTCAATCATCGCTCTCTTCTCTTCTGCTTCCTTGTGGAGTAGAGCAATTTTGTTTTTCATTTTCTCAGTATATTCTGCCTTCTTTTTCTCCAACTGTTCCTGCTCACAACAAGATATGGAAGATTAATAAAATGGGAACTTGTTGAGAAAATATTCCTCAGTTAAGAATACAAGAAGTTCACAAACGAAACCATCAGAAATATGAGAGAATGGATGTCCTTGTGTTGTTATCGAGATAAGTAGTTAAATCAACAAAAGCATTGGTCTTTATCATCAAAATGAAAAGCAAATAACGAATGTCATACAACTGACTATATCGCACAAATTGAAGAATGGCCACTCACCTCCATCTTTTTGAGCTCAGCCTCTAGGTTAGCTTTCTTGCTGTTCTCCCATGCACTAATTGCAGATACCTTCTTCTGAGCTCTGTCAACAGATTTCAGTTACCACAATCAGTAATACATAACACTTTCATAAACTAAGGCAACGTTTCCCTAGAGTTTGCGTAAAAATGTAATCATTGCCCATTACTTTGAAGAGAAAAAGAAAATGACAGAAAAGGTATATGCAGATCCTTAAAATTGGCTGCAGGGCTTTCTCAATGGGAAGATCCATGGGATAGATAATATTGGACCATGCAACTCACACTATCTATTATGCATATTTTGCAACAAAATATAATTATTTCAAACCGAATGAAGAAGATTGTTAGTGAAGCAAATGAATACATTGTCACAGCCATGTCAATCCATAATCAGCAATTGGCCACATATACTATCGTTTAGTAATTTACTTAAGAAGAAAATTCTAATTACTCTCTCAAGCTTAAACTATCAATGTCTCATAAAGAGCAATTGATACTTCTGTAATCAACAAGTTTTTAATTCTGAGCAAGAAAATGTCAAATTGCTACTGGTGTCCTATTTGCAGTTAACATGATTCATACAATTATCGTTCATTCACAAGCAAAACCAATTCATGTATATGAGTCCCAATACACCAAGCATAAGCATGCATGAGAAATCAGCAGATTGAATACATACTTGTTTTCGGCTTTTGATTTCTCACTTTCCTCCCATGCTTTGATGAGTGATACTCTCTTCTCTGTTGCAACGCGAGCAAGCACAGCATCTGAGGATTATACATCATAATAATTAGTCCATGATCTTTAAGCAGTAAATGAACTAAAACCAACCAAAGAGAAACGAATAATCGTAAGCTACCTCTGTCAATAGATCCCTCTTTTTTCTCATCAGCAGGTTCTGGTGCTTCTGCAAATAACAAAAGTAGCACAAAGTTAGTGAGACCATAAAAAATTACAATTTTTTGACAGCACAATCTAAGCTAAGGACTGCAAGAGTAGTGAAACTGGTCAAAATTTTGAAAAACACTCATAATTAGAACTTGTGCATAACAACATGTGTAATCATCTTATATAAAAGTTTAAGCGGTTAGAAAGAGCACATTCTTTTATTAGTTAATTGCATTCTCAACACGCCACCGATTCCACGATCTCTGCTTGCTCTGATATTATATTGAAGTGTGTAACATCTCGTCTAAAAAGCTTAAGTTGTTAGAGAAAGCACACTTTTATTAGTTAATTGTGTTCTCAACACAACTCCTAACATCAGATAAAAATAGTGGGGTGCAGCTCTGTTCGCAAGCTGTGAAACCCTAATGGTGTGGGTTCGAATCCCACTGTATTCCCCCTCTCCACAAAAAAAAAGATGGACAAAAAACATCAGATAAATAACATGAATTAATCAAAGTGAAATTTTCACAAACATAGAATAAATCTTTCACCAATTTTTTTTTTCCCTTTTGAAACAGAAATAGATAAAGAAATCAATTGCTTCAACAAAATAAAAAAACTTTTCTTTTTTATCTACTGCTGTGTCAGTATACACTTTTTCAATCATACAAAGTCCTGTAACAAAAGAAAACAAACTATTTCTACACAGGAACAACTTCAATTAAGCAAGGCAACTGAATCTTAATTCTTAATAGCTCACTTGAAGTAATTGGTGAACGTTCGATTCCTCATCTTATAATCCCCTTCCCCTCCCCCAGTTTTCAAAAAATTAAAATTAAAATTAAGCAGGGCAATTCTCTTCATAGTAAACATAAAATTCAGCTGAAAACATAAAATAGAAATATCCATAAACACAAAGAGATAAGAGATTATACTAGTTTCAACGACAACTAATGCTTTCGAGTCATCGGGTTTTTCTTTTTCTTCTGCAGGAGGAGGCAGAGCTGGTGCAACTATAACTTTCTCATCAGCCACCACTTCTTTAGGAGCTTCAACAGGTCCTGGCGCAGGGGGTGCAGGGTCCACAATTTCTACTTTCTTAGCTTCCAATTCTGCCATGGCTACAAACAGAATCAACAAAATAGAGAATTCTTCAAAGAAGAAGATATTTAGTAGTTGGAGGAAGGTAACTGTCACCCTAATTGATTGGACATACTATATATAAATGGACCATAGATTGTTATTTACAAGAGAGAAAGAGGGATAGGACAGATGGGACTATTTTTTAGCTTAGCTGGCTTATCAATTTGTACAGTCGTGCAAAGGGGAAACTCCTTTGGCCAATGGTGAGCTGTCACATGCCA
The DNA here is from genome assembly GCF_019186545.1 of Solanum stenotomum. Classification (NCBI taxonomy): domain Eukaryota; kingdom Viridiplantae; phylum Streptophyta; class Magnoliopsida; order Solanales; family Solanaceae; genus Solanum; species Solanum stenotomum. The sequence goes on along the minus strand of NC_064284.1, from coordinate 19,838,401 downwards.
TTTCACCTTTCATTAACTTCTTTTTCGATTTATCCGATGTTCGATATTTACATTGGAGTTTGATTAATATGATCCCATTCGAAAGAAGTGCTCCCTGTCATTTTTTCCGATATTTAGAACTTGAAAGATTTTTAATTAAGTGAGGAACAACCCTATATGTGACAATACCTCTCACTAACTAAGCTAAAATATGATACTTCCTCTGTTCCATATTAGTTGATCATTATACTGAAAATAATTATCTCATATTAGTTGTTTATTTTACTAAATAAAAAACATTTTTTTTCTATTACCTTTGCAATTAGTTCTTTTTTAAAGTATTCATATATTTTGTAAAATTTTCAAAAAGTTTTTTAAGGAATGAATTAGTAAATTATCTTTTTATTTATGATTTCTTATATACCTGTAAAATAAAAAGTGATTAACTAATATGTAACAGAGGAAGTAATGATGACAGAGCCGTTGGACTAAAGTATTTTGGGACAAAATAATTCCCTTTAAACAGTATGTTACTTTTGATATACTTGTAAAAATTTATGTGGTCCTAATTAGGTCCAACGTTATTTTTGTTTTCCCATGACCGTTTCATCTGAATAGAATCTGAATTATATATCCAAGCAATATTAGAGATTTTATATAATTAGGTTACTTATAATTTAATAACACATAAATTTTCATGATAAATATGGTAGTAGGTAATTGATAAAAAAACAATGATTAATCTGTTATAGCAGATTGAACTATACCAGCAAAATAAATTTGACTTTCGGGTTCTGGTCATTGTCAATCTTGTTTAGAGATTGAAACTTGTACGTATTGCTCTTTGGTAAATAAAACTTTTTTTACTTATCGATTAAAAAAAATATATCGAAAAATGCTGATGAACAAAATAGTTTTTGAAACCTTCTTCTTTCACATTTTATATCGGGATTCCTGGTCGAATGTCCAAGGTGTTCAGTCCAAAATTCAATAAGCAAAAAAGGACAGATTATAGAAAGAGAAAAGAAAATATCTAAATGAAAGCTGATACGTTAGTAAGATACACAAAATATTGAAAAGATAGAAATTAAATATTGTCATTGTAGGGTCTTTAATAGCATGTGATAGTAGTTTTTTTGGCGTGAAAAATTATAACAAGTGAAGGAGTTGGTTGGAAGAAAGTGTTAAGCACGACTTCTTCCACAATCCACATGGATCTTATTAATTGATTGCCTCAAGAATGTATACACTCTCAATTCACCTACCAAACAAGGCTTCACTATTCCAAATCTATGTACTGATTTGAACAAAAAAAATTGTGTCTAAATCAACTTTTGAAAGTTTACGATAAATAAGATTTGTTTAAGTGGTTGAGCATTATCATTATTAATTGGTAGATTAAGGATTCGAGACACACTGAAAAGTAAATGAAAACACTATAGATCCTCTTTAGAAAGAAAAAAAAGTTAGGAACATATAAGATATCCAACACCTCCATAGCTAAAAGACCATATCAATGTGGTCTATCCAACATCCCTGCAAGCCCGGACCTTGCAATTATATGGGATTTCAATATCGGGTGAAACGATGAATTTGAATGGACCAACATGATATCACTTAAAAATTAGCTCAAAAGATAAATTGTTCTAGTTCATATATAGAGAACAGAAAAACAACATTTCCACCGATGTGGAATATCCAACAATTATAGGGATTAGTGCGTATTAAAGGGATGTTCATAACGTTGCTTTGTCACTTTAATAAAGCACTCAAATAATTAAGAATCAAATTAGATACTTATTTATTTAGATATATACTAGAAGGAGGTCCCTTGCCGACATTAAATTAATGAGAACGCGAAAAAAAAATTAAGGGCTCAATTATTACGTTAATGATACGGTAATTCACAAGAGAGGAAATTAATTAACAACATTTAGAGCTCATAAAAATATATTCGTCTCTAATTTTGGACGAAATGAGCTGGAGATATATTTATTGGCAAGTCAATTTATGCATAATTCGAATTAATAACTCATTTAAAAAGTTGGCTCAATTTGGACAGTTTATGTGGCTGAAAATCGACCTATAAAAAACTTATCAAAGCAAACGAAAAAAAAATTGAGTTTAGGTATAAGTAAAAGTTTTTGTTAGTCTCATTTTGTAATATTGGGATCATAGAGCAGAGGATTTTCAGAGTTATCGAATTAATCAATGAAAAATGGGTTATAATTGAATTGTTAAAGAATAAATAGATAAATAAAAATGATTCTAAAAATTAAGTTTGGATTATGTTTCAGTATTTCATCAAAATTGATCCACTAATCTTGAATTAACTAAATTAATTGAATATACTATGACCCAACTCGTTAATCGATTTAACTCAACCATTTAAATTTGGTTCAGTACGTCCATTTCATAGTTAAAACTCACGTCTCAAAGGAAATATTAACCGAAGTGTATTGATACCTTATTTTGAAATCATTGTTTGTAGTGCGTACACTTTTCCAGTTCATTCATTTTGGAATAATTTTAGATACATGGTGTTTGAAGTTTTATATAACTGAAGTTCAACCACATATGATTGACTTTAGACACATATGAATGAAGCTTTATTATTTTTTCATGAACTCTAGTCGTATATGGCAAAGTTTAGTTACTTTTACCTAGAGTTTAGACATTTTTGCCTGGAATTTATAGACACAAGACATATAACTAAAGTTCAATCATTTTTATCTAAACTTCATACAAGTTAAACAAAGGTGTTCAACCTTAAGATTTTAACAAAAAAAATATATCAATCAAATTAACTATAGAAACATAATTTTTTGGGATTTCACCTCAACTCATCCATAATGAAGTCTAGATGTATAATATTGGACTATGGAGGGGCCTAAGTTTTTGTGAGTTGGCAAAACGCAAACAAAACAATAGCTTGTGGCATTAACAAAGCGTCTTTACTTGGCTGAACAATCGAAGGTGTCCGGTCCCCCAAACACACCTGTTTTAATTTTTTCAATTTCTCAACTGGTGTTCGGAGCTGGCATAGAAGTCTTGATTAAATTCAAATTACGATCCGCGGCCTTTAAACTAAAGCAATTTGATCGATTATATTGTTGCTTCTTTGCTGGCCAAATGGATCATTTATTCTCACACTTGACTTCATAATTCTATTCTTCACCAATATCTTATATAAATGATTATATAACTAAAGAACATTTGCGATAATAGATCCAGCTTTTAATATTTTATTTTAGGGGAAGGATTATATATTAGTTGGTTTAAAGTTGTGTATGGTGGTCCATAACAGCGTGGAGTCTTCAAATAAAACTTTACAACTTATATCCGCTATAGCAAAACAACATTTATAACTTAGCTTGTAATAATATGAACGTCCTCTATCATTTATTAGTCCACTTTTGACTAGCTTTTCAATCAAATAAGCAAGAGGAGGAGAAGTAAATATCAAGAAAATCACTTTTCGATTAATTTGAATTCAAGTCATGCAGGACATTAATACTCCTTAGCGTGATTTTTTCAATTCTCAAACTTGAAATTCTCTGATTCGAATTCAAAACCTATAAATGTGAAAATTCTATTTTTATCTCATCTCAATCGTTGTTTATAATTTTTTATTTATATCCCTCTCAACTACTTTTTACAAAACCTTTTTTTTAACCAAACACTAAGATATATAGTTTTCTGGTTATTGCAGAAACAGAAAAAACTATTCATCAGACAAGAGGTAGTTGCTCGGATGGTAAACATTCCTCACTTCTAACCTTAAGGTTATGAGTTCGAGTCAGCAAGGAAGCAAAAAGGTGGGAGCTCTTGGAGAGGGGAAAAAATCTATTCAAAAACTACTTGTGAGTTGTGACTAGCATTTGAAGTTTTTCCATTTTTTCTAAGAACTTAAAAGAACTCCTTTATTCTTACAAATCTTCAAAAAAATCTTTATATTTATTTTTTAAACAAGATTTTTTTTAGATTTGAACTCAAAAACTTTCAGTCATTTTTGACATTATTAACGATATTTTAAAAACCGCACCAATATTAGTTCATTACAGTAGAATTTCTATAGCGCGAATATAGATCAATCAGAGCATCGAACCTAGATTCGAACCCAAAAAAGGAAAAAAAAAATGAGACAGGCGGCCGATAAGCGCGCCACATCATGGTAAAAAAATCCAGCTAGGAGCAGACATATCGTTGCTTATATCACAATCATATTTTGGATCATTTAACATAGAATTTATCAGCCGACAAGGAATTGAATAGACCTTTCTGCCGGGGCCCTCTGTGTGAACAAACCGGTTCGAGCTTTAGATATGAAGTATTATCGAGTTCTATATTATGTGATTCGAATTTAATTGGAATTTTTATTAGTTCCATGTCAATATCGGACATCGGGTGAAAAACCAAAAAATAATGAAAAAATGCATATTAATTAACCGTAATTTAAATATTCTCATCTAAACTTTTTGAAACCATCTTTTAACTTTTGACCATATGATGGTTCGAGATTTTTATTTTTATCTTTTATGGAATGATGGAATTAGATTATTTATTTATTAAAAAGAAAAATGTTGAATAGCTCTCAAATATTAGCATTTTTTGCAGCCAACATTTTGTCAATTGAAAATTGAACTTCAAAAAAATAAAAAAGTTTCTAGGTAGAAAATAATGGGATGCTCAATATTTTTGGTTATGATAGAAGATGAGAAGATATTAGAAGAGATAGGATAACGTTTTTAGAATGTAGACAGAGATAGAAAACTTGTCTCAGACCAACAATTATTTGGTTCCACTAGTGTCACATTCAATATAACTTCACGTCAGCTAGTAGTTACATGAAATAGGCGGAGTCAAAATTTTCATTAAGAAATTTCAAAATTTAAAGAGCGAACATACTTACCACTAAAAGAGGTTCGACATTTACTATTTGAAGGACTTGGCTCCTGCCCAGATTATAATTGAATGCAAAGATCACATCTTTCAATTGACTAAAAATTCCATCTATTGGAGATTATAATAACTACTATTACTACTACAGGTAATTGCCATCGAATGTTAGAGATTGAAAATTGAAATTTCAACAATTTATCAAATTGTTATCATACAGAAATATGTTGAGATAAGATAATTTATTTATTATGGAAACTTGTTCAAACAAACAGATAGTTTAAATAATTCATTCATCCAGACAATTAAGAAAAGAGAAGTATTCCAAGTTTTCATGGCGTCCCACAACAATCATCTATACATGAATATTTGCTCCCATGTACTATATGATAACATAAACATCAAGATTGTGCTCATCATGATTACAATAGTAGTAAGAAATAGCATAAACATCAAGATTGTGCTCATCATGATTACAATAGTAGTAAGAACTGAGTCTTACTTTACTATACAAAGAGGAATATAATCGAAGAAAGTAAAACAAGATGATCTAAGTATGAAAGGTAGAGAAGCTTCACGTTCAATATAACGCGATATGTAACAATAGCTTACTGGAACTCAAGCAATGGCAGAGTAACTATGATCATCCGCAGTGGGACCTTGCGAAAGAATGGTCAGAAATACAAAGACACCGTACAGAACGGTAGCAATGGCAGTAAAGTTAACTAGGAAGGCTTCGGAACCATATTTAGCCAAGCCATTCACTTCCAGGAATGTGAGCTTCTCAAGGAAGCCTAAACACGCATTGCCAACAGCCACGACATATATAAACATTCCCAAAAGCACATGCCAGGGAAGTGAATCGCGTCTGATTTCAGAACTACCTCCAGGGTAGAAGAACACCACAAATCCATAAATCCACTGCAAATGATATGTCATCGAGTAATGAGAAACAACTCGTGATCATCAAATTTTGTATTAAAACAGATAAAGATTGGTTTAAGTGTCCCCTATGAGTATGTAAAGTCTTTTGCAAACTTTTAGTATATTTTGAAAACCCCACCCAAAGTAACCACACATGCATACAAAGTGAGGCTCTACCCTTCCCCTAGAATCCACTCCGGGTCGGGAGAGCAACTAGTCAAACTTGCTGAAGTTCAATATGCATCATCAATTGGACAAGAAAGATAGGGTCGAATATGATTAAGACGAATATGTCGAGTTAGAGCACGGATTTCCATTCTTCTCTTACAGTTCCTCCACATGTTCACCAGTTAAGACAAATAAACGATTAGATATGATAGATCAGGAGATCCAAGCAAGAAGAAATGGACATTGTGCTCGCCATGAAAGTGCCTTAGACGTGGGCTCTGACACAAAGTTTTGAAGGTTGACATCTAAGTGGTGTGTTTCCTCGTCGTAAACAGCTACAGTATCATTTATTTGTGTATGGTTTATCAAGAAACATAAATTGAACAGGAACAATTATGAAAAGTCCGACCAAGAAGTAACACCGTTTGGATCAGAAATACATGAAAGAACCTACTTGGAACTTCATCTCATGACAATTTACGAGCGTCAAAATATTATTCCTTCACTCTTCAATTAGATAAAAGGAGTCATAATGGGATATTTACCTGAATGCCATAAAGAGTAATAACTCCTATTCCAATCCAGGAATGTAAACTGTACATGTTGGGGATGTTGCTTTCATTGTGGTTTTTGAATGCGGTATAGATTCCAATTATTCCAAGTATGAGGGCGATAGCATGTAAAACTAGATGTATTTTTTTCTTCACCTGCTTCTCCAGGGGGAAAGATTTGTAACTTATGATGGCTGTAAATTTTGGATTGACAAGGCATTAATAATCAGATGGCATAATAAAGAAGATAAAGGAAAGATGTCTATAAACATCTCGATTACCTTCTCCCCCTAGAATAATGAAGCCAATAAGCATAAGTACAGGGTGAATCTGGAAAACAACAACCAGAGAGAAAATATGAAGATAATACATTCATGAAAATACCATAATCGGAAAAGACGATGCTTTAAGCAGCAGTATAAGTAGTACTAATAAAGTAGACAAAACTGCTGTCTAAGATATCTGGAAATGATAGTTGAGATTGTACCCGCTGAATCCGTAACACGAAAGTCTCATAATCTAATTTTCTTTGTGGAAGTAATTCAATAACATTATTGTAAAATTTAATCTAGCAATATTGTGCAACTACAAATTATCCACCACTATTGTAGGGCCTCTCCAAAATTGTTGCCGTATCTGTGCCTGATTCTTCAAAATGCACTACTTTTGGAGTACCCGACACGCACCCATAGACATTTTTGAAGAGTCCGAGCAACACAAGTAGGAGGGACACAGGACAAATAGTCTTCATTCTCTTGTATTTTTGCAGTCATAAGGTTCCCCCAAGAGCATTGAGTGTTAAGTATGTCTAACACTGGAACAATAAACTCTCTGATTTCCCTACATTTTGGATCAATTAATGATTTGCAAAATTATATCAGAAACAACCTCTATACCTAACAAGGTAAGAGCTAAGGTATGCGTACACTCTACCATCCCAGACTAGTGGGATCACAATGAATATGTTGTTGTAACAAACTCTCTAATTTCCATAACAAATGATCACTACTTCTATGGTGTTGGACGACTGAAAGCATCATGATGAATCAGACCTAAGTTGTGCGGACTGTTCACTTACGTTGCCACACCCATGTCAGATTCTTCAAAAATACACTACTTTTGGAGAATCTGACATGCACCCCAGACTTCTTTGAAGAGTCCGAGCAACATAGAATCAGACCACTCATTTGTTCAATCCAGTGTTTCATATTTTAGAGTCAACTTCCTCCTTAACTATAAATTGTATGAATACAACACAGAGAAGTTGTAGGTAGGTAGGTAACCAAATGTTGGTATAAACCCCAAATAATAAAATACATAAAAAAGAACACCCTCAAAAAAGGATAAAAGAAGATCATAACATTCAGACTTTTCATAAATCAACAAAAAAAAAAAAAAAAACTTCTTTTTGAACAGAGAAGATTTCTCTCAAACTAAAAACTGTAATTTCTAGCTGTAAAAATCTCAAATATGTTAAAAGTAAAAAATTCATCAGTCACAAATAGAGTTGACAAGTTTGCAAAACCAAATCTTGATTACACCCCACCACAGAACAAATAAAAATTGCCAACAAAAACACAACAAGATGTCAAGTCAAATACTATTCCAAGGAAAAAACAACCACCCCACCAAATTTCAAGAAAAGGGGAAAGGGGGCTTACATTAAAGATGAGATTTTTGTTTTCAGCCTCCCAAGCTAAGCCACCCCTAAAGTGAATAGACCAAACTAAGACCATAATAGCAGCAATTAAGGCAAGAAAATGTGCCCCAAATGAAAAAGGCAGTGCCTTTAGCCCAGTTGCCATCTTCAATCTTCTTCTCTTTGATGATAACAAGTGCAAGTACAGAGCAATGGAGAAAATGTGTTGAGTGTAATCGTAATCTTATCAAGTGAATTTGGGCTATTTTAGATGGAGACAAGGGAGAGAAAAGTCTTTTGAAATACTGCTAAATGTTATTGTGTGTGTTTTTAAAGACCAGAAAAAATATTAATCTAGAAAAGTTTTTAATTATTTTATTTTTAATTTATGTTTTAAGATAAAATAATATATCTATTTTATTTATATATGTAACTTCTTGAGGTGTTTGTGTTTAGTTTTATAATATAAAGTACTATTAAGAATAAAACAGAAAAAATAATTATTTTTATTTACTTGAGTTTTTGAAGTTAGATGAGAAGTTCGATGTAATTTAGCTCTTTAAATTATTTTCTATGTATGTAATTTCTTTGCTTAAGATTTTTTAAACAAAATGTTGAGGGTGTGTTGTGACATATCTGAGATCAAATTTCAAAAGAAGAATAAATGTATCACTTGTTTGACCAAATTTCTTTTTTTTTAAAAGTAGTATATGATTTTGGATGGCAACATAACTACATAAGGAAGCACCAAGTAATGTTTTAATATTAAGTAATTTAAAAAAAAAATTAATTAATTGACTGAACTGATACTCTTTAAAGATAATTTTCTAAAACCACTTTCTTTTTATAAAAAAAAAACGATTCAAAATAAGTAATTTTTGAAAGTTTAACCAAAAATGCTATTATTCTATTTTTCATAATCTATAGACAAATTTGAATGATATAAAGGCATCTTGGTCTAGAACCATTTTCCATAATTAAAGTGCTTTTGTGACGATTTTTCTTTTTATATTTGATTTTGTGGGACATTATTATCATTAATTTATAGTATTATTTTTTTAACTGTAATTTCTTGCCTTTGATAATCTTTAAGTAGAGTGCATAAAAATAATATTAAATAGAGTGTGTTAATAATGTCTGCATTAGCGATACATGTATTGGTTATACTTGCATAAATTATAGATAAATTATTTTTATGCATTGTTTGATTTAATACAGTAAAACTAGCATGCATTGCATTAAAAAAATTATTTACAAAGATATCCTCCACTATTATGGTGGAAAAGATGTAAAAAGAGGTTTTTTTAAGGGGTAATTGTGTCTTTAATCATGCTAATACATGTATTAAAATCATTACATTATTAATACCTAGAAATTCATGGTATTAGCAATACACACCTTAACACATAATAAAATGTATAACTAATACGAGCATTAGTTATACATAAATTAGAAAAAAATATCAAACAAGATACTAATAATACACAAGCCTAATGCGTGCATTATTTTTCTCAATATGCTCTATCAAAAGATCCGTAAATGATGACAAAACTATCTCCATTATATGTGGATCATTTACACGTGGCAAGTAGCCATGGTTTTGTTGTTACGTTTGTCGCCTTCATGTGATGTTTTTTAATTTATTTTTTTTATCAAGAGAATTTTAAATAATTAAGAAATTATTATAAAGTTATACTTTTTTAAAAAAAGATATATATCAAGAATAAATTTGTAAAATACTTTTCAGTTTTTAGGAATGAAGAATTTTACATAATTAAGAAATTATTATAAAGTTATACTTTTTGTAAAAATACTTATCAAGAATTAATTAGTAAAAATACATTTTAGTTTTTAGGAATGAACCATTCTTTTTAGGCGTGTGCCAAAACTAAAAGTAATACTCTCTCTATTTCATATTAATTGAATTCATAAGTCAATGCATAAATATTAAGGGAAAAAAATATTGAGAACATAATTTAAATCATAATTTTCACTATTGCACTTTATGAAATCATAGATATAACTTTGTAAGTAGTGTAATTTTTCTCCTAAAAAATATAAAACTTTAATAAATAAAAGGGCAAATATGAAAAAATTAATCAAACATCTATCTTAAACTTTGAACAATGAAAAAATCCCAAAATATTAAGTTAATATAAAATAAAGGGAGTATTTATTTTGCAACGGAGGGAATAATTCTAAATGGTAATACGGTAAATTTGGTTTTCGATCCACATTCCAAAAGTAGGTGTAATATATGTAGAAGAAAGGAACACGTTGGTGGTAGGTGGATGCTTTGGGCGTCGACTTTGGTTGTTAACTTTTTTTTTTTACTCAGTGTTCGGAACTCATATTGAAGCTTCGATACTGTCGTGCCTATTTGAAAATGATGCTCCCAACAAGATTTTCTTCATATTTAGGACTCAAATTTAAGATACTTAATTAAGGATAAAATCACTGCACCACAACTCACGTTGATTGGTAACTTGTTACTTATAGTCAATGGGGTATTTTCTTTCGAACTAAATATTTTGATAATATTTTGACTAAACCTCGATACTTTTGAGTTGAATTGAAAAATTTTAACCTAAAAAATGACATTCCAGCAATATTTACAAAATTGATCTAGGAAAAATATAATTTAAAAAATATTGTAAATAATAAAATGTGGATGTCATGTTGTAATTTCACACTTCATGACTTTGGAGATTTTTTATGACTTTGGAAATTTTCTTCATGACTTTGGAGATCTTCTTCATGACTTTCAAGGATTAGAAATATACTCTTACTTTCTATATATACTCATCTTATATATAGACACAAATGCATTGAAAGATTGGAAGGAAAACAATATTGCTCGTTCTCTCCATTTCTTTGTTATATAATTTCTAATACTTTATTTTATAACATAAAAATATAATCTAAAAACTAATGGATTGTATCTCTCTCACTCTGTTCAAGCTTCCTTTTCATCCCTCTCGTGAGAATGTTATTATTGATAATACGTACGAAATTATCGAAGCAAATTAAACTTCTTTCCCGATAGTATCAACTGAAAGAGAAAATAATGATTTATTCATCTGCATCGAAAAAGAGTTAAGCAAAATCTTTGTTTTGAATATTAAGTATGAATTAATATAGTTCAAATATTCTTAATTTATTTCGTATTTCAAATATTCAAATAGATATCTGACGAAATAGAACCATCTCTATCAAAATGACCACCTCTATTACGAGTGATTGGTTAGCAACATAAATAAAAACAAATAATCAAATTTAAGAGATTAATTACAATAACCTAAAATATAGGTGCATATTATTTTTTTTTTGTGAAATTATGGATAGAAAAATAAAATTAGAGAAAACGTTGGACTCTAACCCGCGCCATTGGCAATAAGACGGATGAAGAACGAAATTGGAGGATCTAGTAGTTAAAAGTAACGAATGATGCCGTTATCATGGTCCATGGACCAATCTTCTTCCGTCAATCACGATCCCTACATTTTATTTTTATTAACTACCACGTCCTTCATATGGGCCATATTAATAATTAATACTAATAAATAGAGAATTTGATATTACCACCAACTGATCGAAGGATATGGTGTTGTGAATGAGATTGTTCTTCTCTTAGTCAGAGATCTTGAATTTGAGTCTTGAATATAAAAAAAATTCTTGATAGTGAACGCTTTCTCTCGAATAAGGCCTTATGCGGTGCAATTCTGATACAGTCGAACTTCAATACGATTGCCAAATACCAAATGAAAAAATAAAAATAAAAAATCTGATACCATATGATGAGTTTAGAATATTAAATGATGGCAAAGAACAGCTTTAAGGGACAAGTACAAGTAGTCCTCTTGGTGAAATAATTGATAACTTGTGGTGGACACGAAAAAGTTATAATATCGTTTTAATTTGTATTTTTTTAAATATCTTTTTAATTTATTTTAGAAAGCGTATTTTTTTTTAAACTCTTTCATTTTAACTTTTCACCCGACATATTTTTGACCATAAGATTAAAGAGTATTTTGGTAGACTTTTCATATATTTAGTTTAAGTATACAAAATCAAAAATCTTTTTTATTTTCTTAAATTTCGTGTAGAATCAAAATCAATTAAATAAATTGAAATAGATAGAGTAATATGTATTTGGTAGTCTTTTAAAACTAATTCCAACTTCTAACTCACGTTAAAAGCGCATATGATATTGTAATTTAATATGAAATCACACAATTTTTTTGGACATCTCGTTTATTTTAATGTCTTACTCACTCAAAGTAGAGCTCATGACAATATGATATTGTTAAGTATACAAAATTCATTTTTTTTTATTTTCTTAAATTTCGTGTCAAATCAAGAGCAATTAAATAAATTGAAATAGATAGAGTAATATTTATCTGATAGTCTTTTAAAATTAATTCCAACTTCTAACTCACGTTAAAAGCGTATATGATATTGTAAGTTAATGTGAAATCACACGATTTTTTTGGACATCTCGTTTGTTAATGTCTTACTCACTTAAAATAAAGCTCATGACAATTCAACTTTTTTAACTTGAAACTCCGAGCTTTAATAGTTCATGTAGTTTTAAGTTTTGCACATTAGTTCCGATCCAAACTTTTTAAAAAGCAAACACAACTTCTTTCAAGCACAAACAAACAGTAGTCTCGATTCAATTTCAATTAACGTACTAAAAATTCATATCAAGGATTAAGTTCTTCCACAATTTTCAATGAACGGAGCCTTATCTATCAGTAAATGAAATGTATATGAAATATATAGAAAAAATATCTTGTTATTAGAAAAAAAAATATCAATGTTATATGGATAGGAATTGTATCATTATTGTATGAAATGCATATATAAAATATGTGTTACTATTGTATATATTCTTCGACTTTATCACTAATGAGTTCTTACACAAACTAGTGACAAAAATTCGTGTCTTGCACTGACTTAATATTTATTTATGAAATTAATTTTTTAAGTAGTTTCAATTAAATAATTTTAAATTTTAAAATAAGTTATATATTTGTCTGACAGTAAATCATTTATCTAAAACAAATTTCATAGATATATTTGTATAATGACAAATCATCTCATAAAATGTAAAATAAATACCTTTTAAATATTGTAAACATTGTATATTTTAAGTAATGTTGACTAAAATAATTAAAATAAATTATATATATTTAAGTGACAATAAATTATCCCTGATTTTTTGTGAAATTTAAAGAAGAAATTATTTCAACAAAGTAACTATTAATTCCTAAAATACCCTTACGACTGAAAGCTAGTCTACTTATTCCCTTATACATAAGTAGTAATATATTATCACTTGTTTTTCAACTTTTTACCTGTTAACTTCACAATATGCTTTGATTTGTTCTTTTAACATCATCACTATCAAGCTCTTACACGATGGTAACACACTGATCTTACAATGAAGAAAAAAACAGTGAAAAAAACTCTATATTGGACAGAAAATCAACATGAAATATTTGGCTAAGCGGATTTGGTGGGCTATAAATTGAAAATAGAAGGGCCTAGCTAAGAGATCTAATTAAGCGTAAATTTCATAAATGACATATATTATATTAACATTTTCAAGTTATAACAGTAGATTTAAACTTTCAAGTTGTAACATTAAAAATTTCAGGTTCTAACAATTTATTTAAAAAAAAATTGTTTTTTATAATTGAAAACATTTTTTTTTTTAAAAAAGATAAAAAAACAAAAACAAAACATTTTTGAAGGCAAAAAGGTAAAAAACAGAAATAGGGGTGTTAATTTAATTTGAATTGAGTGTAGATAATTACTAATTAGCACGAATTAAGGAATTCAAACTTATTAAGAATATTTAGCTTCCTTAATTCACTCAAATTAGTTAAACTTAATTAAAAATTCTAATTTTATCCTTTTTCTTTTGTTCAACGTTTCTCTCTCTTCAATTTTCTGCCAAAAATCTTCTCACTGTTGAGGAATTGAAGTTTTTTGTTCTTTGAAAAATCTTGATTTTGTTGTGATGGACAACTACGTATCAATATTAATTAAACATGGTGGAAGATTGGAAGATGGGATCCTTCAGGTTAGTATTTATTATTGTTTAGTGATTGGTCAAAATTCGTTTTTGTTCATTTTTGTTCATAATACGTTTTTGTTAATTTTGTTCATAATACGTTTTGGTAAGTTTCTTTCTTTTTTTTTGTTTGATTAATTTGTATACTGTCAAAACCATGATTTCGTGAGAAATAGGCGCAATATATGAAAGATTTGAGTATAAATGTATAAATATAAATAGTTTTATTGTTGTAGATTATGTAGGTATAGTAAAATTGTAATATTGATTACTGTTTTCTTTTTTCAAAAATATAAATTAAATGTAAAATGTTGAATGAATTTGGTAGTATAAATGTAATGAAATTGATATGAAAGTGTGTTCACTAATGTGTAAAAAAATTATTTAGATTTTTGAAGAAATGTATGAAAAGTGTTTTAATTTGGTATGAAATTTGAAATTTTATTGATTATATATGTTTTGTCATTTGTGTATAAATTTGTGTGAGAGTAATGAATTATTTGGTATGAGAAATGTATAAAATTGGTATGAATGATGATTGTTGTATGAAATGTGTATTAAGTGAGTATGAAATGTGAAATATTATTTTTTGTATGAAATTTGTTTTGTAGTGTACTGTCTAAATGATATTTGTATGAAAAAATAATGACGAGTGTGTATAATTTTGTTGTTATTATAATCAATTTATGATGGAACAGGAAAATATGCAATTCAAAAAGTGTCGGAGCATAAATTGATACAAAAAAATATTGTTTCAGTGCGTATTGTCATATTATATATAGTTTTGTCAAGTTTTTTGTACTTTTGTATCCTGTAATACTAGCACAATAATTTATGATGGAACAGGAAAATATGCAATTCAAAAAGTGTCGGGGCATAAATTATTGTCGTCTGGTTCAAAAAGAATTGTAGGGAGACCACAACATGAACGTTAGAAAGGATTTGCTGATGTGAAATGCAAGAGGTCTAAGGTTACGTGCAATACATGTCGTCGGGAGGGACAGAACAAGGAGACATGTTCAAATTACCTTGCTGAAAAAAAAAGATATATTTATTTTTCTTTTGTTATGGTTGTTTTAATGTGACAAACTCATGTTTTGATTTATTTTGTCTTTTAAGTTAATGAATTATAATTTTAGAACATTTATTATGTGTACTAGTTAATCATTGTGTATTAAGTGTTTTTCAAATGTATGCAATTGATATCAACTGAAAATTCAAATCTTAGTATGAAATTGGTATACATTTGGTATCCAACTGATGTCCCAGCGATAAAATTGAAAAAAAAAACTTGTAATTGAGGTTTCAACTGAAATAGCCAACCTAAAACTAGTTAATGTTGCATCTAATTTGTATACATTTGGTATCGAATTGATATCCCATTGGAAAAATTGAAAAAAGAGCATGTAATTGAGATTTCAACTGAATTAGACAACCTAAAACTAGTTAATTTTATACCCAATTGGTATACATTTGGTATCTAATTGATATCCAATTGGAAAAATTGAATAAAACATGTAATTGAGATTTCAACTAAATTAGTAAACCTAAAACTAGTTAATTTGTACCCAATTAGTGTACACTTGGTATCAAACTGATATCTCATTGGAAAAATTGAATAAAACGTGTAATTGAGATTTCAACTAAATTAGTCAACCTAAACTAGTTAATTTGTACCCAATTGATGTACACTTGGTATCGAACTGATGTCCCATTGGAAAAATTGAAAAAACATGTAATTGAGATCTCAAATGAATTTGCCAACCTACCAACAATATCATGTTTCATTCCGATACCAACTTCATTTTATAAGTAGTTATAAATTAATTATTTCACATAATTTATATAAAAATTAAATCAATTTCATATCAACATTCATACACTATATATAAAATTCAGTTCAGATCAATATTATTCATGTTTCATTCCATATTCATGTACATAAATTTTAATAAAACAGTATACCATATTTGAAAAAAAAATCACACCAATATTATTCAAACATCATACCAGATTTCATGTGCACTGTGACATTTAACAAACGACACTAAAATCAACTAATTGGGCTACTGATATCAAACCAATTTCATACCAATATCAAATAACACTTCATACCAATTGAATACCAACATTCCATCACATTTCATACAATATTCATATATCATATATTAATGTCATATTCATACAAATATTATCAATATAAGTTTCGTAACAACAATAATCATAATACAATATTTTTAACACAAAAAATACTAAATTGAATAATTCAAAAATAAATTAAATAAAATACTTATCCTAACCATTTTTTTTGCCTTTTTTTGAAATTATTTCTGAGTTCTCCTTCCCTGTTGTTCTTCTTGTTGATTGGTTTTGAAGACTAACCAATTTCGACATTTGTTGCTTTTTTATTTTTTTCTTTTTAATCTCACTTACGAAATCTGAATCCGAATCTGAAACAGAATGAGTCGCTTCTACAATTTTCACCTTCCTCTTTTTTCCCTTTTGATTTGCATGACTAACTGTTTTCTTTGCTTGACTAATCTTCGACTAAGAAGAAGCATCTGTTACCAAAATTTCATTATTTGTTGGCATTGCAACACTTATCTCTAGTTCAAGAGTAGAAATCTTGGCCAACGCCTCTTCTCGAGTTGCCTGCTACCAACAACAAAAGAATTGATAGAGAACAAAAGAATAGAAAGAAAAAATCAGAATTCATATATGACATTTTTTCCTGCACATATAATTTTTAAAACATGTGCTAATTTTAAAAATACAGATCCACTTCTAGTGGGGCACAAGTAAGCATTCGCTTCTTCCAATTATCAAACATAACAAAAAATTCATACATAAAGGAAAATATGTTATCTTATTTTTTTCCTTCCACATCCATGGGGCTCAATCGTGAGTTCTGCTAATTTTCTTTTTTAATGAAGAAGATGAACGTTAAAGATGGTGAGAGAAAAAAAATTAGTTCTATGTAAAAGAGGAACGTGGGGGTGGGGGTGTGAAAACTGGAAAAAAAATCTCTAAAATGGTGTAAGAGATAATGGCAATTTCTCTATTAATGTTATTCCTAAAATGGTGTAAGAGATAATGACAATTGATTATCTTATTTCTCTTACTTATTAATTGTAAGGTAATTATAAAAATAAAAATTAATTAATTAAATCAAATAAATTAAAACTAATCTGTTAATACTTGTAATTAAACTGTTATAAGTAGTAATATAAAAAAATACATCTAAAAGCTGTAATATTAAACCTTAAATGGATATCTGGGGTGAATTTTCCTCTAATTAATTGGAACGATATATCAATCCCTAGGTGGAATTGACTTAAAATAACAAACGTTTTAAATGTTGGCACTAGATAGTCAAAACTCACGTTTATAATTTGGTAAAAATATCCTAATATTATGTATATATAGTAACTATATTTGCTTAGTCATAAAGTGGGAATGGACCCATTGAGGAGAGGATGCATAGACCAATTGGGCTTTGCATAACTTGGACTATTTCCACTTACACCTATCAAAAATCAAAATGAATACTGGCCCAATTCTCCACACTTCATGGCCTTTAGTGTATATTAAGGATGAGTTTGTCTTTGGAGATTTTTTCTATAAATCTCTGAAAAATCACCTTAAACACCGAACAAATGGAATTACTTACTTTTTACCCACTAACCATGATAATAATTTTTTGGGGAACTTTCGGATAGAATCACTCAAAAATAGCTTAATTATGCTCCATAGCTATAGTTTGCTAATTACGATTCGTAGCTACATGTTATAGGGAGGAGAGTGGCGAGTGAAATTGTTAGAGGGAGGAGAGAGGCGAATTGTATATGTATATTGGTTAGATAATTGTATATATGTAACTGGTATACATATGTATTTGGGTAAAAGAAATGGATTATATGATTAATTGGATCGGATAACGTTAAAGTTAGGTAATTTAAGTAAAATTGGGTAATTTTAGTTGATTAGGGCTTTTCATCCAATTGAGGGGCACAAATGATGAAATTAGTAACGGCAGGGGTAAAAATAACTTCATTTTAACGGTAAGAGCATAGTCAACCAATAAAACAAAGTTGAGGGATATTTTTGACCCTTTTCCCTTTAAATATCGACACTAGATAGTCAAAACTGACATTAGATAATTTTGCAAAAATATTGTAATATTGTGCATATATAATAGTTATATTTGCTTAGTCATATAGTGGGAATGAACCCATTGAGGAAAGGATGGNTGAGCGATATTTTTGACCCTTTTCCCTTTAAATATCGACACTAGATAGTCAAAACTGACATTAGATAATTTTGCAAAAATATTGTAATATTGTGCATATATAATAGCTATATTTGCTTAGTCATATAGTGGGAATGGACCCATTGAGGAAAGGACGGAAAAAATGGCACAACATGACATCCCATTTTACTAATTGGCAGCATATAGCCTTTTTTAATTTTTTTGACAAAAAATTATTTTTGAAAATTAAATTTTGCAATTAGTAGCCCATGTATTGGGAGGTTCATTTTTAATTAAATTAAATAATTTTAGAAGGTGGGCAGCATGGTGTCCTTTTTTATTGGGAAGTGGTTTTTTTCTTCCTATTTTTTATCTTCTTTTTCATACACACACGATTCTTTTGAATTGTATTTTTTTTTATTATTAATTCTTTCTTCTTCTTCTTCATTACTTTGAATAAAAGATGATTTTTCGTTCATAGTGTCTATTTTTACTCTTCCGCTTTTAAATTTTTTATGGTTTGTTGATGTCTACTCGTCAATTTCTCTAACTGTTAGCCTATGTTTGATCCCCCTCTTGTATTGTCATTCAATTTTTTGGGAGTTTTAATTTTTGAAATTTAAGGTATATTTAATTTAGGCAAAAACTTACATAACAATAATTGATTGTAGGTATCAATTGTCATGTTTAAGAAAGTTATCCCTAGGATTATTCATAAAAAAAAGGATTCTCATTCTAATTTTGTGGATTCTCCATCCACAACTCTAAATTTTAGCCATGTAAGTTCTTCTCGTTATCCGATTCAACTTGTGTGTTTGCTATTGAGCATTTTAAATTTAATGTGCAATCCTCATTTACACACTAAATGAAGAATCTGAAATGTATACAAATTTTGAGGGAATGAATACACGAATATGTATATATGAATACAATGCATACATGAAGTATTTGATTTTTTAATATGTATGCACTGATTTTTTAATATGTATACACTGAAAGGGATAACATAGCTATAATTGTATACTAATATACTAAGTGAATGAATACACCATTCTTTTACCTATATACAATCATCAAGTATACAATTGGAATTTTTTTTATCAAGTAACGAATAAAAAAACATATGAAAATACATAATTTACGTTTTTAGGTGATTACGTATTGTATATATAATTTTTGATGTTTCCATTATTTTTGTTGTTTAGTGATGATTGGTTATACGAGGAAAACAAAAAAAAAACTATTAAAATGTCATTTATTAATTTGGACCATTTTGTGCTTATTTTTTATTTGTCTATTAAATGCTAGTTATTGTTGGGCTATTTATTGCTAATTATAGTAAAAATTAGGCAAATGACATAGTATAAGAAAGAAATTACTTCATTTCCCTACTCTTTCATTAATTACCAAAAATTCCTTTTTTTAGTGTTTTTCGGATACATAATATAGCAATGAGGATACTTAATATAGCAGCGGGGATACTTTAATTAATAATGGGCGGATACTTAAATTATTAATTTGTTAGCAGCACGGATACTTAATTAACGGGCGGATGCATAATATAGCAGCACGGATACTTTAATTAATAACGGGCGGATACTTAAATTATTAAGTTGTTAGCAGCACGGATACTTAATTAACGGGTAGATGCATAATATAACAGCGCAAATACTTTAATTAATAACGGGCGGATACTTAAACTAATAAAGTATCCGGTTAAGTTGAATTGGGGGAAAATAAGGGATTTTTGTATTTTAATAAAATAGTAGGGAAATATTGAGAATAGGTAAAGAAGTGTTGTGTATTTAAGTAATTTTTCCCTAATTATAACTATCAGTTGTATATATGTGTCATTTCCTCGAAAGGATGCATGTACCAATTGGGCTTTCTGCGCACTTCATCGCCTTTGGTGTATATTAAGGATGAGTTTGTCTTTGGAGATATTTTTATAGGTAACCCCTATGAAAAATCACCTTAAACACCACAAAAATGGAATTACTTACTTTTTACCCACTAACCATAATAATTTTTTTTATATCCTTCTCAAAATTATATAAAATATAATTGTATTCACCTAACTGATAATCTTTTAGGGAATATTTAAAAATATATAGCCTCATAACACATTGCATTTGTGCAGTCATATTTTCAAGGATAAATTACTTAACTACACTCCTTTACTTATCTTAATATCCATTTATCCCTACTTATTTCAAAAATTTCAAAAATCCCTTATTTACTTATGTATCCCGCATGTATTCCGTGCACAACGCTATGTATCCCGCTATGTGGAATGTATCAAACGCTATGTACCCCGCTATGTGGAATGTATCAAATCTAATGTATCCCGTGCACAACGCTATGTATCCCGCTATGTGGAATGTATCAAACCTAATGTATCCCGTGCACAACACTATGTATCCCGCAAACATCATTTTTAAGGGATTTTTGGTAAATAGAAAACTAGAAGGGATAGGTTGTTATTTAGTACTTATAATATGTGGTTCCTATAACTTATACTATTTTCAATTTACATTTGTATGATCGAACTTTTTTCGCAACAATGATTATATATATTTATATAATAGTATACAATACTGATATGCTTATACAAGCAATGTATCTCTATTTTGTATAATACTATATAAAACTGTATCAACCTTGTATAAACGTGTATGATAAAAATTATAAGAGGGTATGTATGTCGCTAGGTACAATGACGAAGTTTTTCTAACGGGTATAATGGTAGATATACTATTGTCTTTTTTTTAAAAAAAAAAAATGAATACTATGGTTACACAAATAATTTGGTTAGCACATTGGTAGGTATGTAATTATTAGTTTGGTTAGAGCATTCGCAAATCTATATATAAATATAATCAGTTTTAATGGAATACTGGTAGGTATATTATTAGTTTGGTAGAATACTGACAGTTATCACAACCTATAGTTAATAGAGAAAATCTTTAAAATGATTGAATGAAATAATAGAAAATTTTAGATGAAATTCTTTATAAAATTGGGGACTTGTTTGTTAAAGAATGACAGAAGTCCTACATTGGTGGTCAATGAAATAGGTGAACTCATTATTTTATAACCAAGCTATTACAACAACAACATCAATTTGTCTAAATTTGATATACAATGTAATTAGTTGTAGATGTTATATGTATTTTAGAACTGGGTATTGTATTATATATAGACCTACTCTAGTAGATGGTATAAATGTGTTTTCCCTTGTTTTTGTTGAGGTAGAAATAACATTAGATAGGCGTTGTTAGTAATTTATTTGAAGTATAATAATGTTTTACAAATTTAAGAGTGCTTTTGTTTCTCCTCGGGTATAAGAGAGTTAATATCTTAAATAATTATTGAACTATAAGAATTTATCTAGCAAAATCATTAAATTTAAGATTTTTATCTACAAAAATTACTTTTACGACCGTTTGATATGAAATTTTAAACTGTCACAAATCAAATTTTCAGCCTAGAGATCTCTAAGTTTGAATAATCAAAATTAAAATTTCAAACCTTTAAATTTGACGTTAGTTATGCCTAGAGTCTAATTTCTCTCAAAGGTCAAAAGTTTTTAACTGCATTCATATGAAAGTTCAAACTTTAGACCTAAGGAAGGTTTGAAATTTGATTTGAGACAATAAAGTATTTAGAACTTTGTAAAATTTCGGCCATTCTTAAAATAACAGATATCCTAAAAGGGCTATTTGTCCACTTTACCCGTTTTTGAGTAAATAATTTGCACTCTCAGTTTTTGAGTTTATATTAGAGTTGTCAAATGGATTAATTAGGTTGAATCTGAGTGGTTGAAATGGACTAAAAATCAGGTCTATAATGTAGTATCAAATGAAAAATATAGTTTTTATTCCATGTACTTTTATTATTCGAGAAGACTAAAAGATATCTGTTTTTCTTTTTGGAAGCAATGATTTTCTTTTTAAATTTAGATTCATTTCAGTCCCCTACTCTTCTCTTCACCAATGATGATGTAGCAAACACCTTTTACCATTATTATAATTACAGAATATATGATACATTTATTATAACAGAATTTATGAAGAACGTATACAACATATTAACGTAGTAAATATCACATAATTTTGAATGTCTTGCTTAGCTCAAATTTTACAATTTATTATAATAAAAAAATTAGGAATAGAAAAATTATAATCAATAAGATAGCGTTCAAATAATCAACTAACCGAGCTTCTGAATTCGTTCGAAAAGAAAGTTGGGAGGATAAGACTGGGATATTTTAATATGGAAAAAACAGAACCTCCAGTGTGATCGGTTTCCTGGGTGAGTTCAATTAATAAATGCAACAACTCACATGAATAGCTGTGTCCTTTGTTGGCACTGCTGAGGCACGTGCTAGACATTAATATCATTATTCCGCAATTAAAGCCTGTCATTTACTCTCCTCGTCTTATAGAAGATGTCTATATTACTAAAAATGTTTATTTTAAATTATTTACAAATATAAATATTGTAAAATTTCAAATAAAAATCTTACATTATTAATCTTGATATGATGAATAAGACATATAAATAGTAAGTATATTAAAAAAATAAGGAGTAAATTAGTAAAATTAGAGCCTATAAAACAGAAAAATGGACAAGTAAAATTAACCGGTATTCTACTAAAAACATATACATGATAACAACGTCCACACAATTTTAACCAACAAAATAATTGCCAACATTAATAAACGTGTAAGATGGATACTCGCCAACAGAAAATAAAGGCAATAAATGACACGTTACAATAGAAAGAGTACCTCTATTTTTGCTGCTGGGGATACATAGCTTCTTTTTCATTTTACCAGCGCTGCTATGAAAGTGCTCTACGTAATTGCGCTGTATCATCGTCCATCACAGACTCAAAAAACATTTTGATTTAGAATTCTTATTCTTCCTAGGTCATTGTGCCACACGAGACAATTAAATTGCTAGAAAATGAAAGTAGAAATGGACTTCAAGAATCAATCAATCAAAAAGCAATCAACAATTCAAATTAAAAAAATCACAATTAATGATTAACATATGAAGATTCTTTACATATTCGAGGATGTATATCATATTTTAAAACTTTAAACTTGTCTTCACCATTGTGAAAAAAGAGGGGATAATTTCTCCTCTTTTTTTAGGGATGCCATGTTACATCACGTGAAAATCCGAATTTACAGATCAGAATAGCAAGGATGAAAGAACCAACAATAAGATTACCGTTGTTATATGCAATTAATTAACACAAAGAATGGTATAGACTATAGACTAAGAAGTCAACAGGATTATAGTCCAAACAACGTCTTTGTTGGGTCTTGGGGACACATCTGGAAAAACCCAAACCAGCTGAGTGATAGCATTATATTTTACCTACCTACACTTTTTTTTCTGGTCATCTATCTGTAACTTAAGAAAAAACATTTGTAAATATCAGAAAGAAACCCAATAACTATATAATCCCTTTTCAGCTTAACAAGAAAAGCTTAAACTAGAATGAAAACACTGGCATCTCAACAAAAAGCAAAATGTCTACTAAAAAGTGAACTCAATATTGAGTAAAGATCTAAAATTCTATGGGTATTAATGCAGGTCCCTTTACAACGAAAAGTATGCGTCATTTGGATTAAAATTTAGGTCACTTCTTAACATTGAAAATATAGACGAAAAGTAGTTTGACCTTCATGGAAAAAAAATATATTCTACTCAAATGACAGTCTGGATAGGGATCAGTCAGTCCCACATAAAGAAAAAGGAAGACAAGCTTGTGCAATAAAAGTATTGCTGTGTGTCATAACAAAGCACTTACTCATCATCTCTTTACTTCAACTAAAATAAAGGTATTGCTTATTTTATGCACTCAAAAAAGTAGGAGACATTTAGCTGTTGTTATCTGATACTCATATTGCATATTGTATTATATTTCATTTCCTTTCTTCTTTCAACTTGTACACCAAGCAAAGCATCTGCATCCTTCAACTAGAGCCTAGAGGGCAGGAATATCTTTACTTTCAAACCAGAAACACGAAATATAGAGTAAAGTGAAGCAGTCAGCTTTCTCGGATCCCAAAGAAAGAGGCCAAACAAATTCATTTTCTGAACAATCATGTTCAAGTCCTCAAAATGGAAAAAGGAGAAGATCAAAGCTGTATTCCAAATGCAGTTTCAGGTAACACAGGTATGCTAACAGGATGGTTAAAAATTGCTTTGTTCAGTTTATTCTCAAATGATGTTAACTGCATATATTATTGAGAATTTAATCTCACTGAGCTTACGAATCTCTCAATCATGATGATTTCAGGTGCCTAAACTAAAAGCGAAAAAACTGATGATTTCACTAGTTCCAGCAGACGCTGGAAAGCCGACAGTGAGACTAGGAAAAACAGCAATTATCGAAGGAACCTGTTCATGGGAAAATCCTATTTACGAGACAGTGAAATTAATCAGGGATCCAAAAACAGGAAAATTTAAACAAAACATCTACTACTTTGCTGTGGCATCTGTAAGTAACAGAAATGCAATCTCCATGTATGCTCTGACCACCTTACGGTTGGAACATTTGCTCACTACTCATCGACATGATGTCATCTCAGGGATCATCAAAATCAGGTTTTCTGGGAGAAGTTGGTCTTGATTTTGCAGATTTGGTAGAGGCAACTGAAAGCTTAGTAGTATCCCTACCCCTAATGCCACTGGAGACTGGCGCGATTTTGCATGTATGTCCTCTCTCTCCTCTCCACAACACACACACACATACATACATACAAACTCTTCCATGGTAGAGGACTTCTGACATGACTGCTGATCAAGGTTTACAACTTCCTTACTCGACACCTCAAATGGGAAAGGAGACAGAAAATAGATAGTATTAGAATAGGAACTTTGCCATAATGTTTGCTAACTGTGAAGTCCCAAATTGGTTGAGGGGAATGGGTTATGGTCTTTTAATATGGTCTTAGGCAACCTTCCCTCATGAGCTATCTTTTTGGGTCAAATTAGGTTCAATATCCATTTCTTAACATAGTAGTAAAGCCAAACCCAGCAATCCCTATTATTGTGTTTCTCAATGTTAGGCCCCCGTAATCCATGCTCCAATTGAGTTCAGAGCATGTGGGGGAGGTTAAGTTCAACATTGGTTGAGGGAATGGGTTGTGGTCTACTTATGTCTTAGGGAATCCTCACCCTCATGAGCTAGCTTTTGAGGTTAAATTGAACTCAAAGTCCATTTCTTATTACTAATAAAGTAAACAAAAGTTTTTTATGTTTAACTATGTTAGTCTAAGATATAAATATATGAAACAGGTCGCAGTACAGAATATGCAAGGAGCTCAGGAAATCAGGTGATTTAGCATCAATACCACGCTAAACATGCTATCAATCTGGCTTCAGTTATCTACAAGTTTGGATACTAAAGTAGCGTTTTAACAAAATAATTTCAGGCCTACTGAAGATAGTGCTATTTCAAGGACTGATTCTCTAGATCAAAGCTTTGAAACAGAACTAGGAAGCAATGGCCACTATGGAAACGGACATTGTACATCTACTGAAGTAAGGTCTCATATTTATGTACTTTTGCATTTCTTCATTTTACTGCATACAGTATTATCCATTCCACAAGCAATGTGGGACTCTAACAACTCTAACACCCCTTTCATGCCCAAGCCCAACTAGAACGTGGACCGGGAGCCCAAATAGCTTTGATACTATGAAAAGATATGGCACTTGGACCTAACTCAATCCCAAAAGCTAACTCATGAGGTAGGATTGTCTAAGTCTATATAAGCAAACCATCAGTACATTCGTCAACCACCGTGGGACTCTAACCCACTCTAAGAAATACAATTGGGAAGAAGACAAAACATAGAACAGCAAAGTTTGGGAATTGAGCTTCTCTATTTACAGCTGAATGCTTCAATCAAGCCCTCAGAGTTTGGAGTAATATTTACTTCGATTAAAACCCTTGCGGCATGGCTATCAGCCTATCACTGTAAAGATTCACTTCTCAAATAACAGTAACACAACTTCTGATGTAATTCTTAACTTTTTATCTTTATAAATGATCTAGAGGCAATACAAATCGAATTGGCACCTTTATACAAACTGTTGTGAAATATCCCTTAAATCCTTCAACATGTGTAACTGGTCTGCGGTTCGCTAGTGGAGTGAACATTGGTTACAAGAAAGAGGACTGATTTAAGTTTCCAATACATGTAAAGAATCTGAATAAAGTCTTATGTGATGGGTTTTGCCAAAACCATTATAAACACTTTTGGAACTTTTCTACAAATATAAAAATGGGAACGTTGTGAATCTCTAACAACAATATCACTTATTGATACACTAAAATTATTTCAAGGATGGATTTCAATGTTGTCTTCTTTTCATCAGCTAGAAATGAAAAATCCCCTATGCTTATATTTACTTTAACTTCACAGATTTTCAAATAGAAAATTTCAGGACTCATTTGAGAGACGCTAAAATGCAGATGACAAAGGCAATCAAATACAACAATTTGGATAGAGTCAAATGTGGGGTGTAATCCCTCGGTTTCGATACATCTTGCCAGTGTTGTCCTAGTCAGATAGAATACCACTTTAAACATGTTCATGCTTCAGAGAAACTATTTGTATCTCGTAGCTGCATCTTGCAATTAAGCTTTTTTTATTATTTTCCACAGGATGAAGAGTTGAATGAAACATTTTGTTATTCCAAGCAAAATAGTATCCCACGGGATCCTCAACCAAAAAACAGCCTTGTGAAACAGTTCACCTCACAAAATGCAATTAATCCCCTTGAAAGACATCTACATCAGAGATCATCCACAGATTGCTCGCTTGGCTCTGATTTAGATGGGAGTGTAACTGATACAACACACAAATCAGAGGAGGATCTTCTGAGAGACACTGCCCAAGAAACTTCAAGTAACAGTTTTGAGTCCATGAAAAATAAGATCATAATGCTCGAGCGTCAGGCAGAATTGTCAGAAATGGAACTACAGACACTCAGAAAGCAAATTGTGAAAGAAACCAAAAGGGCACAGGAACAGTCGAGACAAATTTCTAATCTAAAAGAAGAGAGAGATGTCCTTAAAATCAAATGTGAGAAACTTAAACTGAGATGTACAGATGAGGTGGATGCAGTAGCTTCAGATAATGCAGGAGCAGATGACAAAAAATCGACAGCTCTATTGGAAGAAATCAGGCATAAACTTCAGAAAGAGAAGAACTTCAATAGCAAATTGATGCTGAAGCTGCAAAAGACGGAAGACTCAAATTCTGAATTGATTCTTACAGTAAGAGATCTCAACAAAATGTTGGACCAGAAAGATAAGGATATTTCGTATCTTTCTGAAAAAGTTAGGTCCAATAAAGATTTGCTAGAGGCCGCTGCGGAGAGAACCCAACTAAAGATTGGTCAGAATGAAGATAGAAAAGCTAAGGAGCTTAAATTTGCAGAAGTATCTCAATCACTGAAGCAGACAATTGAAAAATTACAGGATGAAATAGAGGTCTACAAGAAAGACAGCAATGAAATGAAAGCACAGATGGACCAGCTTGAAAGCCATTGCCAAGTGTTGGAAAATGAAATAGAGGTCTACAAGAAAGACAACAATGAAATGAAAGCACAGATGGACCAGCTTGAAAGCCATTGCCAAGTGTTGGAAGATGAAATAGAGGTCTACAAGAGAGATAACAATAAAATGAAAGCACTAATGGACCAGCTTGAAAGCCATTGCCAAGTGTTGGAAAAGGAAAATGATGATATTAATCATAACCTAGAGCAATGTGAGCTGCAAAACCTGAAAACACAACAAGAACACTCAGAATCTTTAGCCTCTATAAAACACTTTAAACTCCAGGTGGAGAGACTGGAGGAAGAAATGAAAACACAAACGTCACAGTACTCAAAATCATTGGATACAATAAACGAACTTGAAACACATGTTTCAATGCTGGAGAAAGAACTGGAAACACAGTCGCAGGAATTTGAAGAACATCTGGAAGCAGTCACCCAAGCCAAAGTTAAGCAGGAGCAGAGGGCGATAAAAGCAGAGGAAGGATTGAGAAGGGCAAGGTGGAGTAATGCTAAGGCAGCTCAGAAACTTCAGGAAGAATTAAAAAGACTATCAGATGAAATGACATTGAAGATTGATGAGAAAGAAGAACTGGTCAATGATGCAGTGACGGAAGCAACTGTTCTGCGTGAGGAGAACAAAATTTTAGAGGAATTACTGCAGAAATCTGAAGAAGAACTTAAATCAACAAAAGAACATTATGAAAGAGAAGTTCTTGAATTGAAAGCTTCGTCAATGGAGATAGGAAGGCTAAATCTAGCAGGGTCAGCGCACTGCAAACAAATGGAGCATAGAGAAAAAGTCGGATATGATACGGAGCAAATGGAAAAATCAACTGCTGAAATAGAGGTAGAGCAAAAATTGACCATGCAAAAGGAATTGGAGAGGGAACTAGCTTCAGTGAGGAGGGAAGCAGAAATGTTTCTAGAGGAATTGATTCCCTTGAGGACTGAAGTGGATGAAAAGAAGATAATTGAAGAAACCTTACAATCAGAAGTAGAGAAACTACACCTACAGAATGACGAAATGAGATGCAGTACAAATCAACTGAAGTTGGAGAATGAGAACCTGATGAAGCTGGTGCTCAAATTACAGGAACAGGTACTTTGCATTAATAAAAAAGTTAGACATTTAAAACTTTATGGGATTACTCATTAAATTATAGAAGACTTGAAAAGAGAAGAAACTGTTTCTCTTAATGCTCTAATGTATCCCTTTCTTCAACAATGATATTCCATGCCTAGAGGTGAATTAAATTCAAAGAATCATAATGATGACTTTCACTAACAGGTTGTCCTTTCTAGGTATTATTAGCATTCATCAGGTTGATAGAAAATTCTCTCATTTTTTTTATGATACACATCCTTTTTAGATACTACTACAAATACTGATAACCTACAGACGTTTTGCATGTTCCAAAAGTCCATATTCACAGAACAGGTTCGTATATAAGTATGAAGTCAATGTTCCTGTAGAGCTTCAACAAACTTAACAATTCTTAGTACCTTAATCTTTCTTCTACAACTATAAATATTGCATGAAAGCAAAATCGTATTTCATCGTCATCCAAGTTAAATTGTCAATTCATATAGAACAAAGAGAGTCCATTAAAAATCATTAAACCATTGACCTAGATTTGAAGTAACATATTCACAGACATAAGGAGTTGATTCCACTGAACACCAACTTGTTGACATTTCTGTCAAGTTTTCTACACCTAAGATTCTTGTATTCTCATTCGAGTTTTTGACTCCGATTAGCAAAAGACTCACAAAAAGGCTTCAGAAAGCATCACTATATTTCTAAAGGAACTGCTGATCTTGACATACAGGAGGATGAACCACCTGAAGAAGCAACTCAGGATAGTATTGTAGCTGGAGGAAGAAAATGTATGGGGAAGAACATTCATCACCAAGGAAATGGCTTTACAGAAGGAAGAATTGTGCAGAATGGATCCAGAAAAATTGCTAATATAACAAGGTAAACCAATAGAACTTTTACTGAACCATTGCAGCATTGCTAGCATCTATTCAAACAAATTTGTCAACAGTGAGAAACTGCAGTTATATGGAAGGATAAAGAAGAAAAAGAACTTAATTTTATATTCCTTCTGCAGAAGAGAAGTTGATTCAGGAAGAGTGGCAGAAACGATCAATGGCCAATCCCAAAATATACATGATCCTGAAGAATTACGAGGTCAAGTAGCTTTATTGACTGAGAGAAACAAACACATGGAGCATGAATTGAAGGACATGCAAGAAAGATATTCAGAAATAAGTCTTAAATTTGCAGAGGTAGAAGGTGAAAGGCAACAACTTGTCATGGCTTTGCGCAATTTTAAAAATGGAAAGAGGTAGTAGTTTTCCAACTGGTATATGATCCACTCATTAGATTTGCGCAAGTCAACCTTCTGTAGAAGGTAAATGAAGCAGTGGAAAATAAGGTTTAAAAAAGTAGATTCCCTGGCAATAAGAAGATGCTTCAAATCCTCAAACTTTCAACTTCCAGGTCATAGACAAGAAACCTGTCAGAATATCTTGTGATCATTATCTTCCATTCATTTTTGGCCAGCACAATATGACTACTTACTAGATTATTTGCGAGCAGTATATCCAGGTTTCATTCTTCTGTAAAATTTTACACAGGATCTGAAGGTCAGTTGATAATGTTCACAAATTATTCACATAATAGAAATGTAAAAGCATGTTTACTTTCCTGTACATAGCAGATATTATTTTGGGATAGACAAAGAAGAACTAGTATGAGTCTAGAAGCAAGTTATTCAAGCTTAAAACGTGGTCCTTTACCATGATCATGCATGGTCATGGTCATTAATTTCAGATACTACTGATGCAGCTGGTCAATTTATCAATGCAAATTAGGCTGCACATAATCCACGTGGTAGTGGTGGTACCTCCCACCACCCCCACTCCCAAAGGCAAAGAATAACAACAACAACATACCCAGCGTAATCCCACAAGTGGGGAGGGCAGATTGTACACAGACCTTACCCCTGCCTCATGGAGGTAGTGAGGTTGTTTTCGATAGACCCTCGACTCAAGAAAAGCAAATTAAAGCAGTTTTAGAAAAAGCAATTACAAAAGCAAATAGGCCATGACAAATAATATGAGAAGCATTTTGAAGAAAAGAAAAAAGGAACAGTAACAACAGCTAAAAAGTATGATAACCTAAGTACAAGAAACAACACATAGTAACAAAAACGGATGGACGAGGGACTACAGCAATGATGCTAATACTACTGGTAAGAAGGGGAAGATGCGGTGCTCCAAACCTCCTAGCCTATCTGACAGGGAAGTGAGACAACACTCAATTACAAACTCTACCCTAATCTGCAACCTCCATAACCTCATATCTAAGGTCATGTCCTCAGAAAGTTGAAGATGTGCCAAGTCCTGTCTAGTCACCTCTCCCCAAAGACAAAGAAGGGGGAAATTATTCACAATAAGGTCATTTTTGTATTTTTTTAAGTTCCAGGTTTAGCTTAGGTTAACCAAAAAGTCTCAGATATAATCAGAAGCCTTGTGTGCCCCCAATTATAACATTGGCAGTAAACTATTTATCTCTCAGTACTCTAGTTAAAAGTATCGTCATTAGGATTCTTTAGTCATAACATGTTTAACATGTGCTTGCTTCTCAAATAAAAAGACTTTTAGATTTAAAGCCAAAAAAAGGTCTTACATATCTTGATATTGTTGATTGCCACTTTACTTCCATAATTGACTGAACTCACAAAGCAGAGATGCTAAAGAAGAAGAATACCACAGGGGAAAAAAACAGATTCGGTACATGGTGAATAACATTTTTCCGACACCAGGAATGCAGAATTATGCTATATGAATTGTAAATGATCATGCAATTTGATTAATAATTGATGTCCTAGGAATGTAAGGTCCCAATAAATTCTATGATTTACACTTACTGAGAGCTCAGTTGTATTGGCCCAGTATACCTCATATGTGAGAGTTAATATCGTCTTCCCAATGTATGAGAGTTCTTGTCATTCCATACCAGTTTAGTTTGCCCTCCATTTCCGCTTGTTGCAAAGGATAGCTCCTGCAAGTTAGTCATACTATGAAGAATTGTCGAATGAGGAAAACAAACTATTTGAAAAGAATGGTTGAATTCAGCTAAAGAAACAGAAAATCATTTCAGGCATACCCGTTTTGCTCTTTTATCAACGGGTGTCCATGATGAAATAGGACGATCTGAAGCCTTCTCACTAGAGGATGCTGGTAGCTGCATGCATTTCATACGCCTCTTTCTCCTAGTTGCTGCCTCTTGGAAACTGTTTCCTTGGTACTTGTAAAGTTCCAGAGTAGAGGGACTCTTTCTCTTTGTAACTTTTGATGGTTTCCCAGGGTACCCGTAACAAGGAGCAGATAAGTCACACGGGACAGATTGCTGACGTGACCGACTCTTTTCCCTGATTCTGTTCAGAAATTCAATTGTCCAGGGTGATCCTTGCTGCAATGGAGTGGATTGAAGTGCGTTTGAGAGTGGTGTTTCTCCATAACTGGCTGCATTCTTTTCTTGCTTCGTCAGATCACTCACACATATTACTTTCTGGGATATACCCTCATCTGGGACCCATTTCTGGTGCTTAAATTGAATCTTCTTATGATTGAAACCTGCATTTAAATGCTGTCCCAGTCCTTGCCTTGATCCTTGCCCAAGGTCTCTCATAGAAGTGTAGGCATCTAGGCTAGAGTCAATTTCCACAGTATTTAGAAATTCTAGATCGCTTGCTCCAAAAAAGAGTTTTTTAGCAGCTGTAGGAATTCCTGTTGTAGGAGTCTCCATTGCATGCACCTGGGTAGAAAAGGACTTGGATTTTGCATTATGAAAGGCTTTGCCAGATCCGACAGTATCATCAATGTTAATAACCTCACCTGTGATATGATCTGTAAAATTTCCTGAATAGTTGTTTTGTCTACCCAATTTGTTCATCATACCCACATCAACTCCCTCTCTTGGATGCAAACACACATCAATTTGTGGAGCCCTGAATTTATTTATATCACCACCTCCCATCTGTGAATTATTAGTCATCTGGTAGTCACAGAGATCAGTTACTTTAAAAAGATCTTTTGTCACATAGGTGTCTAATGACTGCCTGTGAACGCATGGTTCGTTGTCAAATGATAAGCTAGACTTCCCAAATTCATCAAACAAGTTGATATCATCTGAAATCAAAGAATCACGCAGGCCAGATGCTCTGGGATGATGAAGTCTGCCTTCAGAAAATGTTCTCGGTGGATCAAGATCATATACTTCCCTTGTAGGTATATTCAGATTCTCAATATCCCAGGTGGTTTTTCGTTTCGTCCTCCCATAGGTTCTTTTGAAATGAAGACTTGCAGAGTCTGGAGCAGAAGAAACTGAAGAGGAGCAATCTGTCATTACCGATTTAGAATCCTCCCGTTCCCCAAATCTGCTCAAAGCACTCAGTAATATGATGCTTTCATCAGGAACTTGATATTTTTGAACTGCATGAATTCTATGTTCATGAGTCCATCCCAGAAACGCAACAAGCAAGCCTGCTGAAGACAATATTGCATGAGCTGAGAGTGAATTGATTGAAGGAAATGCAGTAAGGAAGGATTCTGCCAGCGTTTGTGACTCAGGCATCTTAGAATAGAGCCCTCTGCTTGTCCTCGAGGAAAGTTCGATACACGATAATATGATCTCATCAGTCATCTCAGAAGAATATGAATAAAAGATCTGTATATCCATGCCCAAGCTAGCAGCCGCAGCGTAGAGCTCATCAGATGACTCCATAATTCCTGATATAAAGTCGCTTTCTCCCTCAAAGACCTAAAGAAGATGGCCAAGAAATACTATATATCATGAACAAAACATTATGTGTAAGCAGGGCTCATGCTAGACTATCTTGGTCTAAAACTATAATAAATAAGTGCTCTTATTTACATTTCCAGTCACTGCTACTTCTTTGAAGTAATCCGCTATATTCAAGAATAACCATGTAATGAAGATCATTATCTTGTGCTTATATCATCATGCCGTACACAAGGTCAATTGAGGTTGAGAGATATTACATGCACATGGTGATAGTACTCAGTTTTCAAACTGTTCACCGAGAACAAAAAGAAGGCCTGTCTCAAGTTGGTCATTGGCATCACATCTGCAATGCAATTGTGAACTTCTGGAGCTAAGGAACAGGGAAGAACCGGGAGATTGGAAGCGTAAAGAAATAAGTCTTGAGAATTAATATTTGAATTGCCCTTTAGCTGATAAGTTCATGAAAGTTTCTCAATCTCCAGGAAGTAGTAAAATAGGTCCACCAGAAGAAGGACCTACTAGATACATAACTCTTGCAATTTCCAATATCAATTTGCCACCAGCCTACCCTCTATCATCAGATCGTCATAATTTTTCTTACTCATTCAATGATGTTATTTCCAGTAATTTTGCATGCCTTCGATTGTACCGAGTACTACCAGACGACCATCTTGAAGAATATTCAATACTTTGATTTGATATTAGAAGGAGTTAAAAGTAAGCTAGAGATAAAAGAACACTATGACGAAATGATGGTTGAGGGTGTCAAGATAAAGCAAAGTAAAGATCATTAATGACATAGCTGGAATTAGACTCTGGTACATGGCGAATTGTGACAAGCAACACTGATGGAAGAAACAGGACACTATAAGCAATCAGGAAGTGTGTCTATCTCTCGAAGGGAACGTAAGGCATTTCATTTTAACTCACTGAAGTGAATGTAAGAA
Organism: Solanum stenotomum; assembly: GCF_019186545.1. Classification (NCBI taxonomy): domain Eukaryota; kingdom Viridiplantae; phylum Streptophyta; class Magnoliopsida; order Solanales; family Solanaceae; genus Solanum; species Solanum stenotomum. The sequence goes on along the minus strand of NC_064284.1, from coordinate 19,803,551 downwards.
GTGTATGTAAGTGGAATGTTATAATTTGTAGGAATCACCTTAAACTCTTCAAATTAGTATTCTCAACTATCTCAGTGTCTCACTATTGATAGTTTAATCCTGATCAAACAATTGCTGCAAGTACAATTAGCTGAACACAAAGCAGGGCATGAAAAAATGTTTAGATTTTTCTCCAAGTGGACTGCAAACTTTTAAGACCCTAGAAAGCTACATAGAATGAACTTAGACAAGCATGAAATATTCTTTTTAACAAATAATGAGGGAAAAGTCAAAATAGAAAAGACATAATTTTTGAACAATCCTTTTCTGCTCTCAAACACTTGGTTTTGCAGCTAAGAATCTGTATATTTCCTATGTTACAGGGTGGAAAACCATTCAGATATCACAAGTCCATTGTTGTTTTATTTTTGGTTTTCCAGTGCTCTTTCTGAAATAAATGCATTGCATACCTTACATCTAGCACAACACTGTGTAGGTGTGAGCAGTTTGGAAAGAAAAACATGCTACTTACCAGGATGCAGCCACTGAAAGCAAAACTGAGTGACGTCAAAATACTTGCTGCAATATTCTCAACACACAGAGGCAAGCAAGAGAAAGCCTCATCAGGGGCAGTAGCTTTCTTTGCAATATTTTTGCAGTCATACCAAGCAAGGCAAGCTGATGCACTAACTATAATATCGACAGGCTGACGTAAATCACGCTCTACAACCTGTACTCCTTTCTTCTCGAACGCAAGAATCTTTTGGTATGTAGTTCTCCTTGAAATTACCATTTCCTTATCAAAATTGTGTGTGTTAACTATAATGATTGTCTCAGGACAGCTATCTGTGCTTCCACGATTTTGCTCAGATCCTAAACTGAACACTGCATGTTGAGCTGCAGCAGAGCAAGCTTCATTTCCCAGTAATGTCACCACACTTGCACCCTTCAAGTTCTTTTCCACTGGAAGGAAATTCAGCAGTTCTTCAACTGTAACGTCAATCTCATTGAGAGCAGAGAAAGAGTGAGGACCTCCCCCCTAGAAAACGAGCATGTCAGAAGTTCTAAACTTTGTAGCATCTAGGAATGAACAGGAGGAATCCGTTGCTGCATATTTGAATTATCTACTTCTAGTCTGATCGACAGCATAAAACATTGAACACTAAACAATTCTCTTCTCTTCATGCAGTGATCAAAGTTAAGGTTTTAGGGCGATTTTATCAGAAGATAAAAGCTCATACTCCAACTATTGATAATTTACCAGCATATAACAGAATATGACTTGGATGGAGAAAACCTCAGTACCATGTAAAAATGGAAATACATCAGGCAACAGTGAGGTAAATCCCCCACACGGGGAGCTCAAACAGGGAAGAAAGTCAATTGTGTTGAAGAATTATTTCAACCAAGCAATAAAAGGCAGACAGAGCACCAAAAGAATGAGGAAGGGAAGAAACCCAATTACTCAAAAGTACAAACTCATACCTGCAAGATGAATAACTGACCATATTCTAACTTAAAGAATTAACAACCACTGCGTCTCTCGAGTTTGGACATCATGGTTGTTAACACTTTAATGCAAATTGAACTGTATAGTGTGACTCAAGAAAACAGACTAGATAAACAATAAGAATATCGAAAATTTTGACAGTCAAACTTTTCATTCCATTTACAAAAACAATTTGGTGTCGTGCATTCCTTGGAAGGAAACACAAAACTATGTGATATTTTTCAAACTGATAGACATCAAGCAAAAGACAGAGACTTGCCATACTAGGTTCATCTGTGTTGGGCATGTCAACGCCATCACAAAGTGCTTTTGCAACACTGGGGTCATCCAGCTCCACCTTAAGGAAATGAAGAGGAGGAACTCTATCTGACTTAAGCAAGATGGAAGATACTTTAGATGATCCTTGTGAACCTCCATATTCCAAGATGATCTCAAATTTTTCAAATGGAAATGAGGCAGACAGATGCCTGGAAAAAAAAATGGAATATCAATTCATTTCTTTAAATCTCATTTTAAATTTAGGAAACTTGTCAGTAGCATTGTGGTAAACAATATCAAGAACAAATAAATTTGAACCATCTCAATGTAGCCAAACTATATATTGTCTGTCGTGATACTATTATGGTGGACTTAATGGTCTGTTGTACCTAGAATTGATTTTTATTTTAGTAAAGGGCTTAATGCCCAGTTTTAAATTAAAAATAAAATAAAATTATGGTGAACTTGAGATTTTAGCTCTGAATTCCCATAAGCCAGTTTAAGATTTTGGTTGAAGTTAAAACTAAAGCAAATAACTAGCTTTCATTCAAGCATGTTAGAGAGCAAAGATATGATAGAAAAGACAAAAGAAAAAACAAACTAAGCATCAACCAAGACCATTAGATATTCAACACTTTATAAGGATCGCAACAGTTCAAACTCAAGCGTTGTCTGTGAAGTCAATGTTCTTTTCTGGTGGTACTACCTCAGCATTCTAGAGCAATTTATCAAAGAAAAAATATGATTCTTAAGCAGTAAGCACCCATTCAAATTCATGAAAAGTAAATTCATTCAAATACTCCCAGATATCTATAGATATTTTTTTATTTTTTCTTGTCAAATTATATAATTACTATGTATCACTAGGTAATAACTATTTTGAGAACTTTTTGCATAAATACATTTTAATGGCAAAAATCTGAATGCCTCTCTTGCAGAGAAGCAGAAGATCAGTAATATCACATCTATGGGTTATTGCTGTTAAGCATTAATACCATTTACACAGCCAATCTATCTTATGAGAATTAATATCTTAGTTTTGCAGCTAAAAGGAACTACCCAGCTTTAAGTTTAGAATACTTTTCTCCTAAGAGGCACCTTAATACCAGAATTTTACAGATCACCCAATTAAAAGCTCTCTTTATCAGAAATACAACAGCAATTATTATAGACTACCAAAATGTCAAGATGCTGTCTGAAAAGGTCAAAATTTACTAGTAAGTTTCAACCTGGTTAAAAACAGATAACTTTACTATGTGAATCACTAAGGACTAAGCAGGCCACCTGTCAAAATGTTATAGTTTGTCCTGAACACAATTGGAAATAACAAGCAAAGACAACATCCTAAACACAAGGATATGGCCAAGATACCACTGCAAGTTTGATCAACCATACTATTCAACAGGCCAATATCCAAGCATATTTTATGTTGGAACTACCACTTACTCTTGGGTTACTAAACAGCAATGTGAGATCATTTGCATGCTGGCATCTTCTAATTTGTAAAAATCATTCTTTTGTCCATTATGTGGCTGGCTAAATGCAATATTCATGGAAGTTAATAGTTTCTTCAATGACCACCAGAACACTGGCTCAGCCACAACCAATATTTTTGAACTACCCTTGCTCACAAACGACTGCAGTATATCTTTAATAACAGAAAGCGATGGATGGAACTTATGTATATCTTTTTCACCCTTCTGATGCACATCTTTTATGAGGTTGTAGAGGAAGTCAAGTTTAGAGTTCAATTCCTGCAACCTTATGTACAACTTTTCTATGTATAGATATGTTGTATGCAGACCATAGTAGCACAGGTACCAAACCATCTGTTTGATCGCGCACAATGTGACCAATGATATTGTGTTATCACCATCCTGCAACAAAGACGTCCTGCACAGACTTCTTTTCTTAATCAAGTCGATGAGCTTTTTCTTTGGAAGGCGGAGAATAACAATATCGTCCACAGCTTGAGATGGATCCTGAGTCTCAATTAACTCTCTCCGTCTTTCAAAGATAACTTGAAAGATTTTCCTAAGATCATCAATTAGAAGTAGAATATCAGAAGACAACAATATTTGATGCACCTTGATATTCCATTGCTGAGGTTGTACTAGTGTGGTATCAGAAGAGAGAAATCTGCTCCGGACCATGGTATTGGTATCAATGGAACTGTCAGCTGGTTTATAGTCTTTGTCTCTACCATACTCTTTTGGATTTAAGAAAAAATCAAGATCATTAAACTCTGACCAGGAGTCACCAAACAAAGATGCCTTTTTAGAACTACATTGGGATGATACTCCTTCAATTGGGAACTTTCCATCCTTCAGCAACTTAGTTGACACTTCTATGTTATGAGGCATGGGAGAAACAGGAACGGCATTTGAAGGTAAACTCAATATTTCTTTGCTCTCCACTCTGTTTGGTTCTTGTGGACTATCACTAGAGAAAAGAAAGTTTGATACAAGCATCTCATTGTCGATGAAATTCAAGCAAAGGTCAATGTTGTTAGCATCTATCTCTCCCAATAAATTGAAGAAGTCTTCTCGACACTTGCATTTCTCTTCTTCCACAAAATGCCAATCTAAGTATAATCCATCAGACATGGAGGAAGACTGTGGCTCCAACTCAGCTAGGATTTCCTTAATACACAAGTGCAATGACTTTATATCTCCATTCTCAGAAATTAGCGGCACAGGCAGTGATCTGAAAGAATTATCCACAGGAATGAGCTCATGGGAAACAATCAATTCGTCGAAGTTCCTGAAATTGTCAGCCTCCCTCAACATCAGGTCACATGTATCCTCAACGTCTACTTTTACTTCAGACAGCAATTCACCAAAAGTATAAAGGTCTGAATCAAAGAATTGCAGTTCATCAAAAATGATAGGGTTTCCTACCCAAATTGGACCATCATTTTCTATGCCTTGATGAATCACCGAGTTTTTCTCAAGTTCAATAATACTTATCAAATTCATCTCTAAAGAGAAATTCAAGCATGGAACCTCAACTTCAAGGCAGTCCGTTGCTGAACTACCATTTGACAGGTATTGCAATGTGTCAAACTTTGTGGAATCCAAAAGCTCATTTATGTTACCCATTCCTTCACTTCCTGGTGTCTCACACTGAAGCTCAATATTTTCAAAGATTAGAACTTTCTCCTTTATAGAGTTGTCGCTGACAATACCCAAACATGCCTCATCGACTTCGAAAAGAGGAAAGACATATGTTCTAGAATGATGTTTCCCCTGACTGAAACCACTATCTTCAAGCCAATCAGAGCTTTTCTCCAGAAAAGACACAGAACAAATGTCATCCACTGAACAAATTGATTGCAGAGTGTCAAGGGAATGTTGCAGCCTAACTTCAAGACCAGGCATATCCTGCAATAAGTGAACAATGATGTGCCAAACCAGTTAGCGATCATTAACAAGTGAAAGTATTGGTTACGTCCTTCCCTTTCCTTCATTCAGTCTGAGAAAAGTAAATTAACATGATGGCATGGAGTACAATTTCTTCACAGTCCTCCACAATGAACAGGCTTCAAATAAAAGGTCACTATGTCATTAAGCATCATTATCCCTTAGAATCATATGGAAAGGAAAGATGTTTGAAACTGAAGGATGACACATATTGACATATGAATGGTCTTGGTGTTGCATAAAATATCCCAGCAAATTGTGTTTAAGAACCTAATTACGTGATTCTTAGATTTCAATAGTCAAGTAAGGCAATCAGAGAACAGAAAAGAAGAAACTAGTGATATAGTTTCTCAAATGATGATTGGGGCTGACAAGAAAAAAGGTAGAGGACATTGTCTTCAGAATCAGAGTACCCAGCTGCATATATATTTAGAAGAGATGAAAGAACAGACTATCTTAAGACTTGAGAGCTTCAACCCATGCATGTAGCTAAAAATTATATCATATTCAAAATGACCAAGCTTCTTCCATCAATATGAACCACTGGTTTTTTATTTCTGACCAAAGACTTCTTCCTTGACAGAAAGAGAGGAGTTGGTAATTCCCATCCAACCATCATCACAAAAGTTAGCAAATATAAACCAAAAGCATTTCCCTGCAATCATAAAAACTTAAATGCCAGAAGAAATAAGTAAGTCATCAAAATATTACCAGCTTATTTCCATCATCTGAAATCTCAGACAGAATCAGCATGTTCTCCTTTCCAAAATGAGGGATATCTTCTAGCTGACAACAGGAGAACAGACAAATGCAGATGTTCACATGAGAATTTAGCTAGTAGAATATAAATTATATCTGCTTGATTGCCGAGATGGTTTACCAATTGAAGTGAAGATGAATCCAGCTCTGGAATTTCAAATTGGACCATTTCGAGATTGTCCTTCCCCTTGCCATAGGAAACCATAGTCCCCTGCAATAAATAAGTATAAAAGCAGCCTAAAGCAGATGTAATTTTAATGAGGTAAGACAAAAATTAGTACTAATACTTTTTTGCAATCAACTTCTACTCTATCTCAGTTTAGATTAATTTTCTTTTTATTGCAAAAACCTCATTCGTTTTCTGAAAGACGATGCAGTACATGTATGCTTTTACGTATAACATTTCAACATAACATTAACTCATAAAAATAAAGTAGTTACCAATATTACAATACAAACTCAGGCAGTGCTGCCTTGGTAAAGTCATGCAGCCATCTCGAGCAAGTCTTCCAGGAATCTGAAATCTTAACTTTCTAAAGATTTATTTTAATATTGAAAAACCTTAACCTGTAGTTGTATGTTTGATAATATTGGAAGGTTGTAAGGATGAATATGAGTTTTGAATCATGCAACTTGCAAACAATTCTCTTATTTTCATCATATCTATACCATACGCCCTTCATTAGAAATTTTCAAAATTACCATAAATGAAGAAGAAACATCTCAAAATTATCATATCAAAATTCTGTTAATATGCAGTATCTTTTAAAATTATTTCCAAACTAAAAGTGCTAACTATTGAGTCTCATATTCTAGACTTCTGCTGCTGCAGACAGGAGTGATTGCCTGGTTGGTAGCCAGTGTAGTGACGAGTCCAGTGTACTTAAAGACATGAAGCTCCCATTGGAAGTGACAAATCCTTAACTAAATCTAAAATTGACAGCTAAATCGATGCAAATTTGGGAGAGATCCTCAATCAACATAAGCATTCATTTTAATTAAACACTACATTTCATAAAAGCTTTACATCTAAAATTCTTCGCTTTTAAGCAAATTAGATCCTCCTTATAATATCAGCCTCTTACCAGATGCATCAATGCATCAGATAAGTGAATATTTTCACGATGAAGTTAATGAATAGCATTTAAACCCTAAACAAGTTCCAATTATGCTCAGCATTTACCTCTGTAGTAATTCCGCTTGTTTCCTCGGGACTGCAACTTCCCTGCTCGTCAACGTCAAGCTTTCCGGCGAACGGCCGAGGATCTGCGAACTCAGCAAGTTCAACATCAATCCTGTGCGGAAAGACATATGAGAAGAAGCGAGAGAGAGTTTTCTCAATCGGAAATCTCTCGATTTCAACATCGATACTAAGTGTAGGAAGTTCATCAAAACAATGAAGGTCTTCAAAAATGGAGGTGTTCGAAGTAGGGAGGTGTGGAAGAGGGAGGCGGAGGAAGTCGCCGGGTGGAAATTGAGCGGAATTGAAGTAATCCTTGCCGAGAAATCGAGTTCGCATGTCCTGATTACGGTGAGGTTTTCTGGGAGAGAGAAAGAGTAGTGAGAAGAGTGAAGATTTTGAAATGTAACGGATTGTAATTGAAAAATTGAAATGGCACCCACGGTGATTCGACGGTGTAAATATATTGAGTTACTTCCCGCTAAAATTAGGGGTCATCGTGGCCATGTGTTCTTTCCCCTTTCTCTCTTGTTTCTTTTTCCTACTTATTGAGATGATCAAATGAAATAATGTTGAGCATTATTTGTCATTTGTAATTAAGTGGTAAGATGCGTTCGTAATCTAATTTTTTTTTGAAATAAATTATATTATGATTATAAAATATTCTTAAAAAAAGTTATGGATATAGTGAGAATTTGAATTTGTTAAACATGAGATTGGAGGTTCTTTAATCTAAAAAATAGGGATGTTAGGTTGCAAGGCTAACTCATCTATTGGCTTCTCTCGTAGATTAATGTAATTTTATGAAGTATAGCAAATGATTGAGAAATTCACGTTAAAATTCCAATTTATTTAACTTTAACACACTCTATGAAGTATGTGTTTTGTAATGTCTTTCGTCCAGAGCTTCCATTCCCTCAAGCTCTTTGAAGGAATATGTATATGAATATTTTATGCAAAATCCTTCATAAATACATAGTAATGTATATACATAATTACAAATTTATCTTGAATAGTTTGCATATTAGTTGAGAACCTAACTCTACGAGAGTTGAACGAAAGCGTAAAATGAGCACACCCAATAAATACTGAATTTAAAATTTGTAAATTATACTTAAATATTTTTAAAAAATAATTTATAGAGTAATATTTTTTGTGTAATTTTTAACTATTTAAATATAATTTTTAAATAACATCTAAAACGGTTCGAGATCCTGTGATCTCAAGGCAGTTCAATTATTTCCAACCCCCTAAAAAAAATGGCAGTTCAATTATTAAATATTAACAATTGAAAACTGCTTGAACGCGAGTAATATAATAGATCGAACTTCGCGACTTGTACAATTTTACGGTCATCGAAACTTTTTTTTTTTGGATTTTTCTATTCAATGTCAACAATTTGTTTGGATTTTTCTATTTAGTGTTAACAATTTATATTAAATCTGAACTAAATTTAAATCGTAATTTGCTTGACTAAATTTGAATTCCGCAATCGATCAGGGAGTAGCGCTCCATAAGAAGTTGAAAGATAAGAAAGCCGACATTCTAATTTTGCGGTTAATTTTTGAGGGCCAATCACGTAGATATAGAAGGCCACGTCCACAGTAGTGTCCCATAAAGGTCGTTCCACGCGTCCTATAACAAGAGACGTGCTTCACCGAATAAATACGTGTATCCTTCAGAGAACGCCACTCCCATGCAAAGGTGGTCAATTAGTTCAATTCTTCACTCTATAAACTATTCTCATCCTTTTATCTTTTTTCAAAATTCAAAAAACAATTATCTTCTTTTTCTTTCTTCTGAAAACTACTATTGTACCGTATACACATTTCTTTCGAAACCCAAAAAGAGCATAATTAGCTAGATATCATGGATACACAATTGCACTGTCCACAGGATACAGGGTTGCACTCAGGTGAAAAATTGTTAATGAAATTTGAAAGGAAGTGTTTTGTTTATTTATTAATTGTTTGTTTTTATGATTGAAGGGGAAGGACATGGTCAAATTCATGATGAAGGTGAACATCATCATAAGCAATCAGTGTTGAAGAAAGTTAAGGCAAAGGCAAAAAAGATCAAGGATCATCTAAAACATGGTCTTGGACACGATCACAGTCATGAACACGAACATGACCACGAGCAGCATTCACTCCAAGGCGATGAAGAAGAAACTGATGATGATGAAATGGAGGAAGGTGCAGCAGTTCATGGTGGACCATGTACGTTCTCAATAATTTTAGCATATTAATTAATTACTACTTAGATAATTGCTTCCTGTCTTATGACTAGTGATTTTTTGTTGCAATTGGCATGGATTAGATGCTATTAGGAGTAAAGATATTCCAAAAGAGGAAGTTGTGCCAATGGGTAATTTAGAGAATCCAACTAGCCCAAAGGAGGATCGTTATGATTCTAAGATGAAGAATGAAGATGTGCATAGGCCAATTTTGCAGAGGCAAGACGAATTTGCGAGGCCACCCTCTTTGGAGGGGATTCACTTCCCCGAAGAAAGACATAAACCTGTTTTTACTGGGACTCATGAGACGACCAAGGGCATTGATGATGATCATGTTACTGCCCTTGGAAAACATGAACATCAAGGACATGAAAATACTGGAGCACCAATGGGCCTAACGGATCATCATGCTGCCCACAGACCAGTTACTGCTGCCGAAACTCGTGAAACTAAGGGCTTTGATCATCATGTTACTGCCCATGGAGCACAAGGTCATCAAGGACTGCAGGGGCATGAAAGTATTATTGGAGCACCAACAGGCGTAGTGGATCATCATGCTGCTGCCGCCCACAGACCAATTACTACTGCTGCTGAAACTCATGAGACTAAGGGCTTTGATCATGTTACTGCTCCAGGAGCACAAGTCCATCAAGGACTGCAGGGTACTGAAAATATTATTGGAGCACCAATAGGTTTGGCGAATCCTCACGCTTCCCACTTACATGAACAGATGCAGATGCCACCTGTTGTTACTGATACAGGAGCCCGTGGGGAACTAAATGATCAAGGACTGCAGGGGCACAAATTTAAAGTACTAACAGGTTTAGAGGAGGATCCTAACGTTCCTAAAGACCATCCAAATCCAACAAACTATCAAAGCAAAGTCACCGATCCAACAGGCGCCAGTAAGTCTTACTTCTCTGTTCAAATTGTTATTTGACTAATTAATCCTTGTATAAAGTAAAATAGATGCTATGCATTTTGATTGTAACAGACAATGAGGAGGCGGGAGTTAGCCCACTTGTTCAATCGTTCGAAAAAATGGGCGTGAACGATGTTCCGGAAACAACACGCATAAGAACAGAGCCAAAAGCAGGGGATTTTCAATTTGATCGAGGAACAGAACATAGCCAGTATACAGGATCACATGATCAATTTGCTCCGCAAGAATCGCCTACAGTTTTCCCCTCAGTTCGTGAAAATACTGAATCAATTCCTAAGAGTATCAATCCAAACAATCCAGAGGATTTACCTCAGGACACACTAACTGGGAAACCAGGTAGCTATACAGAAAAGCTTTCATCCGCAACATCAGCAATTGCTGATAAGGCGGTTGCTGCTAAGAACATTGTCGCCTCCAAACTCGGGTATGGTGGAACAGAGGAGGAAACTCAGGCAACAGCAGGCGATAAAGATGCAACAAAAACAACCTCAGCAACTGAATTTGCACAAAAAGCTGCAAGCGCAGTTGCAGGAAAACTTGCTCCAGTTTATGAGAAAGTAGCAGTTGCTGGTAGCACAGTCGTGGCGAAAGTTACAGGACATGAAAACAGGGGAGGTGTTGATGCAGAGCATGAAGTGAAGACTGATAAAGGGGTGTCAATGACGGAGTATTTAGCAGAGAAGTTTAAGCCTGGAGAGGAAGACAGAGCACTTTCTGAAGTGATTTCAGGTTCACTTTCAAGACAGAAGGAGAAAACAGAGGAAACAGGGGAGGCAAAGTCAATGGGGAAGGTGACCGAATCAGTGGAAGTTGAAAGGCGATTAGGTCCTATTGAACCCACAAAGAAAGAAGAAGAAGTTTGTGCTTCTGGAGAAACAAAAGTTGGTGAAAATTTCGGACAGGGGGTGATGGATAGGGTTAAAGGTGCTGTAAGTACATGGCTTGGGAAAGGTGTTGAAGCACAGGCAAATGGTAAGCAAATAGATACTTTCTTGCCCATTTTGATATCCATCGGCATTGTAAATTAATTTCATTTTTGGGTTTTTGTATTCAGATTCTGCTACGGGTGGAGGCGCTGTTGTTGGGGGGAGGGGTTAAATGATCAAACCATGTTTTGCTAAATCTTCAGCAACCAGGCAATTGAAGTTGTTACAACGACTTCTTTTGCTTATATATATATGCGTTTTCGCCTAATTTTCTACGTCTTGTTCTGTTGTTTTGTTTATGGGAAAAGTGATCAGGATGCTGCTGATGATTTCTAGGAAAGTTATACTTTGCATATTATGTATGTTGTTTTGTAAGTGTTCCACCGAAGTGTGTACTCATATTACATGTAACTTTTTCTGTATCTATTGGTGGTGTATTCCTCAAAGGCCAACGTTGTTAGATTTGTATTGAGTCCGTCCTTTCAATTGTTTTTCTGGCTAAAAGTCTACTGAAATTGAACTGATTATGTATCTGTTCAATTTGTAGTAACACGTAAACTCTATATCGCGCTGCGCTAATTTTCATCAAGTTTAAGAAAATCTAGAGCAGAGACGGAGTACAGCATGCATAATAATCTTAAAGCCTTGTGAAATTTAATTGTATAGGTCATCAGCGTTTTGTCACTAGTTGTGGTTAGTGGTGGATTCAGAATTTATGTGAAGGGGTTTGAAATATAAAGAAGTAAATATGTGAAAATTACAAAATGAAAAACTGAGCGAGATCTTGCCTTGTCATGCCGCGTTTAGTTTTTTTTACTTTTACCCTATTCATCGAGCTTTTTTTAAAATATTTTTTGTGCTTTTTTTCTCTTTTATATTGCAGTGTTCTACTCTATTTTTTTAAAATTCGACCATTAAGATATTATAATATATATTTATAAGATAAAATAATTGACATTGTCGATTTTTTAGTTCATTTAATTCAAATTACTAAGTTAGTCATTCTTGAAAAAGACAAATGATGAATAGAACAAATAAGTTTAGTTTAGAACTGAAAAAAAAAATACTATAAAATTAAAGGGGGGGGAGGAAAATCAATTAATTAGATTTTATTAAAAGATTATTCACTACTTTTAAATTTCTTCATTCAATTAACTTTAATTTAATTTCTTTTATATAATATTTTTTGTAAATCAATTTCAAATTTAATAATAATTCATCGTTAGTATATGGAAAGAAACTTATGTCGAAATAAAATGAAAAGTATAAATAAGAAGAATAAAAGACAAAAGTATCTAAAATATGTTTAATAAATTTAAACAAAGATAAATTGAGAAAAAGAAATAGCATAGACAGAAAAATAATGATAAAAAAAAATAAAAATTTACATTGAACCAAAAACAATGAGCATTTCATTGAGTTGAGATTTTGAGCACGAAACCAAAGCCCATTCACCGAAGGAAACAAAAACAAGCGGAAAAATGTTGCAAGTGAGAATCGAACCCAAACCATCTCGGTCAAAATTGAACCCCTTAGCCGTTGTTCAATGAGCCATGCTTCTCTTTTGTTTTGAGAGGGTTCATTTTAATATATGTACTCATAAAATCAAATATAGACCTTATATATATAGTGTAATTTTCGACGAGAGGATTCGAGTGAACCCCTGACCTCCACGTGGATCCGCCACTGGTTGTGGTACTGATATGCATTTTTTTCAGTGAGAAATTTGATATACGTAATCACTATTTATAAGTTCATAATCACTAATTAGTTGGCATACTAACTAAATAGTTGGTGATAATTTTTTGAGTTATAATTTCCACTTTAGGTGGTGTACACTTTATTATTAAATGAGTAAATTATGGGTGGACGAAATTATTAAATGGGTCGAACAGGTTTGGTATTTGTATGTATTCAGATTAAAAGCTAGCTAATACGCAACTCTATTAATTAGTTAATTAGGTTAACAATATGAGTCATCATTACGCATGTACCCAGTTTTCTGTTGTCTGTTAATGAAAGAATTGTGCCAAACTCTAGAAGCCATCAAAGATACAAATGGAGTTTTCATTCAAAAATTAAAGGGCTTACAAAAATGGACAAAGGAAACATTGTTTTACTAGGAAAACAGTACAACTAAGTTTATATACAAGGTTAATGATATGCGTTATCTATTTAGTCTATATAGCTGATTATTAGCAGTTGAATATTGTGCAATAAACTAAAGAATCAAAATGCGAGTAAAGGAGTTATGAAGCTTTTATAATTCGGGGTTATAATAAAAGTTGAATCTAAGGAAATTTACGTATGATTTTATGTGAAATAAAATATAACATAACTAATACCTATATTATTTTTATTTACTATGATTTTAATCAACCACCAAATGAAGGGTCACATTCAAGCAATTGGATGAGTAAAACAAAATTCTTTTCATAAAAGTCGGGCTATGTGATATCGAATTCAGAGAAAGGGATGTTACACGAGGCTACAATTGTCCAAAAAAAAATACGCGCACAATAAACAACTAATATCAAAGCTATCGTAATAAATCTTGTATATCACTTGTGAAATTATATTTCATTATTTTGTATTTTTGTATATTATTATTATTTTATATATTATCATAGTTAATAAAGGTGCATGGTATCACAATTGCAATAATTTGTGTACATGATCCCAATATATTCTATGTATAACATAAATTTACTAAAATTGTTGTTAGATGAACTCATAACTTTGAAAATATGAATATGTCCAATATAAGAGTCTTAAAAAATTAAATTCATAAAAATCAAATTTCAAATATACTTGAACAAAAGTGCATGTACAAATCCATTATAATATACATTATTTATTAATTTGATATAGTGTGAATGCCAACAAAATCATGATTTTCCCATTTTTCTCCAATAAACTCAAGAGAAGAAATAAAATAGATTTCATATTTCCAACATTATACCACCAATAAAAAAAGAGTAATTATTAATTATGTAACAGCAAGAATCAAGCAAAAAGTTTCTCTAACATAGTTGGAATTTGAATACTTCAAATAGAGATGATGTTTCACTTTGCTGCTTCTTTCTTCTCTTCTTTCTTTTCCTCCTTCTTCTCTTCCTTTTTTTCTTCTTTCTTTTCCTCTTTTTTCTCTTCCTTTTTTTCTTCCTTCTTCTCTTCCTTAGCTGGTCCCACTGATAATATATCAACTTTACCAACAGCTTTTTTCAATTTCTTCACCACTGCTACTGCATCCATCTCTCCTATCACTGTTAATTTTTGCTCCTTTAAATCTGCTGCTATTGAATCTACACCTGTTTAATTAAAAACTAATTCAATTTTACTGATACTAGATCTTCAAAATCAGCCAGGGGCATTTTAGTCAGTAATTACCTAAAATATCAGCTGCAGCTTCTATGGCTTTCTGTTTTGTCTTTTCATCAGACATGGTTAGCACCTTCATTACAACTTTCATCTGATGGATTCACAAAAAAAACACAAATATTACTTATTCAATAGCTCAGTCGAATCTTTTTTATAAAGGTTCGATTCTCCGCTTTGTAATTTCAATTTTAAAAAGGGGAAGGAGAAAGATCTATTGGACTAGAGAAATCTATAAAAGGGAATTAAGTTAAAAAAGAAAAAAATTAAAGAACATACAAATATAGAATATGTATTATATTTTTTTACAGTACCTGAGCCATTTTGGAGAACTCGAAGGAGTGCTTTGGATACTTATTTGACGAAAATGAAGAAGCTTTAAAAATACGCCGTTATTATTATTATTATATAGGGGACAAAAACAATGAGATGTCAAAAGGAAAAATATTTTTTTTCATTAAAAAAGAAAAGAAGATTTGGTACCCCGTATTTGTATTAATTTAATAAAGTAAGTAATACTTACATATGTTTATACCTTAATACTTAATTAGATTTTTTTTACTAATCCTCTCACTTAAACATGACGAATTAGGGTCTGTTTCAGGGCAGGCTCTTGCGTATAAAATTTTAGGCATTGGCCTTAGGCCCAATTTTTGGGGGCCTCAAATTTTTATAAATAAAAAATTATGTATTTTAATCCCATTCAAATAGAAGAAATTAAGGAAACATTATTTTGGATTCTTACATTTTCTTCGTTAACACTCACATTATTTATCCTTTGTAACTCTTTTTGCACTCTATTTCTTCAAATCTTTGATAGGTAGAGTAATACACTCTCAAAAATATGAATCAATAGTCGAAAAGTGTTGAACAAAGTGCATTACAAATTCTTTTTTTTTAATTTATTTGTTAATTTTCATATTAAAGTAGGTATACCAAGTTATCAACTTTTTGAATCAAATTCTATGATTCTAACTCTTATCTTTAAAGTTTATCAACTTATTACTTATAAAATTGTGTTAATAATTCATATAATAATTGTCTCAATAAAAGGATGTTTTTCAATGTTGAATTGATAAAATCTTACTTAAAACTAATAATTAAAAAAAAAGTGTTTGAAAAATCATTTATATAAAAGATATTAAGTAGTAATTTACGTCTAGAAATTTAGAAAAATAAATAGATATAGATATAATTTATATAGATTTTAGGCCTCTAATAAAAATTTCACTTTAGGCTACAAATTATGTTGAGCCGTCCCTGATCTGTTTGAACATAACCTTTTTTTTTCTTTCTAAAATCGATTTGGTTATACACTACAACAATAATATTATATCCCATATAACTCGACAAATGAAGAATAATGAGTAAATTTAGACCTTATTAAGATTAAAAAATTCATTTTTGATAGATCTTGATTTAAAAAATATATATGCAATTTCAACTTTTACATATATTTTAATTGATTATAAATATTACTAAAAAAAATCAAGGGTGACGAAACATGAATAAACATTTTGGGTGTCAAAATGTGGGTGTGGAGAAGTCTTATGCTGACCAGAAAGATGCTGCCTATGACGCATTTGAGTGGAAATCTAGGCAGATTGCATATACTTTTACCTATTAGGTCCTTCAATTTCTCCTCTCTCTTTTTTTTTTTGATATATGACCCTTGAGATTTAAATGTTTTATCCAAAAAAAATTATATTCAAGCAAATAGAATTAATTACTTACATTACAAAGCGATCCTTCAAACATTTTTACATGTTTTTGTGTATTAATGGGGAAAAAGAGTAAGATCTGAATATTCTTAAGATTTCGATTTTCTTAAGGTTGAGAATTTTGGGGAATTATCTATATGTTGAATTTCCGTGAGCCAAAATTAAAGTTGAAAAACCAGTAGGCAAGAACCACCCATTATATTACATAGAGAAAGAGGCGATCGGGGTGGACATGGTATGATATATATCGAATTATTAAATTATATGAAAAATTTTAATATCGTAGTTTTAGTTTATGATATTTGATGACGCGGTATATAGTATATATTTTAATATTTTTGATATTCGATATGATATTTGATATTTAGAAATAATTTACTGAAATATCGAATACCATATGGAAATATATAGTTACATAAATAACATATATATATATATATATATATATATTAAAATACAAATAAATATGCAATCTAGTATTAGTATATATAAACTAAATGTTTAGAAGTTGAAACTTTGACTACTCTATTTGATTAACAAAATGAGTTGTTTGTACTTTATTTTGAATATATATTTATACATATGTAGCATGTTAGTATGGTACAATTAAGACATTTTTTTAATTGTCAAAGTAAAGGTACTATATTATACGAGTATATATTAGTCAAAGTTGAACAAACTATGATTATCGATTTACCATATCATAAAATACCAAAATCAAACTTTAATATACCGAATCATACTGAATTAAATTAATATGGTAATAATATAATATTTTGAAAAATGAATACCGAAATTACGATATCAAAATTTTCAATTATTGTACCATACCATGCCTATCTCTGGTCACAATTATATATTTCCAAGACCTTATTTCAACAATTTCGGAGTTGAAGAATCTGAATCTTTATATTACAAAGAGAAAGAGGTGGGTAATTGCTAATGGTGACAATGACCGTATATAGTGATTGATTGTGACGGTGGATGCTGATGAATGACAACAATGTTTGATGATATGTAAGGATGATTAATAGTGGTGATTATCGATAGTAATGTGTTGTAGTGATGATTGATAGTGATAATTAAATAAAATAGCTACTGATGTTAACAATTGTTTGTAGTGATTAACATTAACGAATGAAAATAAATGGTAATAATCGATAATGATGGACGAAATAATTGTGCTTGATTATTATAGGCAATTGCAATTGTAGTGAATAAATCAAATTGATGAATTGATATCTTAACCATTAAAATTTATTCACATCAAAACACAATTAATAGATAAGATTTGAATAATTAAAATTCAATCTAAAAAAAACTAACAAACTTAATAATTGAAATATAACTAACTAAAATTAATGCCTTCATTAAATCCACCTCTATTTTACTCTTCATACTCTATATTTGGAGACTAAAATAGAGAATGGACACTCCAACCCACCTCCAAATCACCCTTGATTTTTCAAATTTAGAGAGTGTGAATAGTAGTTCTCCAAATTTGGAGAACTACTATTCACACTCTCTATTTCAATTTTTCATTATTTTATTATTATTTCTATTACTTTCTAATTAACATATTATTTTACATATAATTCTATTAATTAAATATCTAATATTCATAATTCTTTTTTAAATGTAATATAATATTTTTAAATATTATTTAATATATACTATTTTAATTTCAAATTAATAGTATTTTAATTTTTTTTTCTAATTTTCGTGAATAATAAAATTTTATTTTATTATTAATTTTCATTATAAAGAATACGCAAAATTAAAATGGCAAGATGAGAAAATTTAATTTATAAATACAATACATGATATGATAATTTAAATACAAGATAACAATACAATACATAACATAATAATTTAAATACAAGATAACAATACAATATAATACATAACATAATAATTTAAATACAAGATAAAGTACAATACATAACATAATAATTAATTGATCACAACAATAATTTAGAAATCCGGTAGGTCGTTTCCAGATTTAGCACTATTCAGAAAAAAATTAGAATATGATTTTGAGAATTGTTGCGATTGTGGTTGTGATGGTATATTTAGCTGATGGTATATATCCTAAATGGTCTACAATTGTTCAAACTATTCGTGATCCTCATTCCCAACAAAAGAAATATTTCACGATGAAACGAGAATCGTGCCTAAAAGATGTTGAACGTGCATTCAGAGTTTTGCAATCACGTTTTGCAATTATTGCAGGACTGTCACGTTTTTGGAGAAAGGAAGTGCTACATGATATAATGACTACATGTATTATACTGCACAACATGATAATTGAGGATGAACGTGATCTCAATGCACCAATTCAAGATGCCGTAGAGGCTCCAATTCCAACTATAGAAATGGTGATAGATGAAAATCTCCGGTTTGAACAATTTTTAGCTAGACATAAAAAAAATTAAGGACAAAAATGCTCATTTTGAACTCCGTAATGCATTAATAGAGCATTTATGCGAGCAACGTAATAATTTTGAAAATTGAGTGTTTATGTAATTGTATGTCACTTTTATTTGAATTTGTTCCCTAATTTATGTATTATATTATATTTTCTTGCAATTTATGTTCTTTAAAAATTTAGAATAAAAAATAATTTTATATCACATTAAAAATTATATAAAGTAATTATTTGGGAAAAAAGAAATAAAGGATTTATATTATGAAATAAGAAAATAAAAATGAAATAGAAATAATAATACAATATTGAGGAGAGAGAAAAAGATTTCTTTTTAGAGAGTAATAGAGAATTGGGTTGGAATTGGTTGTCTGAAAAAATAGAGAACTCTATATTTTGAGAGTAAAATAGAGGATTGGGTTGGAGATGTCCTTAGGCCGTAAGCTTAAGATATGTTTGGTATCAAGAAAAATACTTTTATCGAAAATAAATAATTTACTTATTTTCTAATATTAAGTAAATAAATATTAAAAATTATTCTAATAATGAAAGGGTCATTTCCACTTTTACCTTGTTCTGTGCTAGTCTATACTATTTATCCCTGGTAATGATAGTTTTTTCATGGGAACATAAATTTGCATTGTTATATCATAAGTATCTATAGAATAAAAGAAATACTTCTTCATAAATAGCTCACATTTATTCGAATGATACGATTTGTTAATTTGTAACTTCTTAATGAAATGATGTAAATTGTTTAGAGCACTTGAATTTACTTTTTTATTATAAAAGCAAGAGTAATGTTTCAACTTTCATTACATTAACTTTATTTTAGCTTGGTGAAAAAAAAACTTTGATTTAGCTTCATACATTCTTCTATTGATGAAAAGGTAATTAACGTGTCTATTTAAAGGGCATCATTTATAAGCTAAATATACAAGAGAGAAACAAAAAAAAACCACTCTTTCTTTAACCAATTCTCCATTATCTCAAATAGTCATTTTTCCTGTTGTAAATTTCTGAACATTTATAATGATGCAACTTCAAACTTTTCAGTCAGAATATACATACTTTATGAAAATTGAAAGAGCTCTGAGACTTTATGACTCGCCTTGATAATTTGTATCAAAGTTGAATCGAAATTATTTTTAAAATAGTGACTTGTTACGACATACTTAGTAATTATATCGATGCTTATTGAATTGTTTCTAATTTTTGTTTGATATTAATATTTGAGATTTTTTTAACACTACACACTTGTCAAGAGTTAATATCTCAAAAGGTCACTTAACTTTGAAAATTTATCTAGTAAAGTCATTAAACTTTGTATCAATAAAATCACTTAACTTATGTATTTATATCAATAAAATCACTCAACTTAAACATTTATGTCAATAAAATCACTCAACCAAATTTATCATTAAAAAAATAAAATAAATTATTTTTTATATCTAATCACAATTAAAATAAGAAATAAATAGCTTAAATTACTACTTTATTACAAAATAAAATATTAATAGATAATTTCATTTGATAAGTTAATACTGCTCCATTTGATAAATTAATACTGCTTCATTGCAATGATGCCTACCGCTTGATCTGATAGTTTAGTCAATTTCAATAATTTATCAATTTCATTTGATAAATTACTACTGCTTCATTTGACGGTATAACAACACTTGCTGTGATGGTTTAATCAATTTCTTGTTTGAGTGAATGACGCCAGCTTGAAGAATTTTAGGTTCAAGTTTGATAAATTTATCTTTTATTTTTAATTTTATATTATTTTATAATGAAATAGTACTTTTGAGTCATTTATTTAGTAGTTTAATCATGAACGTAATATAAAAAATAATTTATTTGTGGTGTAATTTTTTTTTAATGATGAATATGATTGAGTGATTTTATTGATATAAAGAACTAAGTTAAGAGATTTTTTTGATACAAAATAAAGTTTAATAACTTTATTAGATAAATTCTTAAAGTTTGAGATATTAACTCACTTGTCAATGCAAGGTAGATAAATTAAATATCTTTCAACATCCAAAGAGTTGGATGATTTGAGGAAGAAGACTGGATGGGAAATGGGCTAATTGCTATGATTAGGCGTCTACATTTAGGTCTGACTCATGCAATTACTTCACACTTTATTCAAATTATACATTATTCTCCATCAAACCTCACCTAATTAGTGAACGCAACTCTGGTAATTTGTAATATTGCATTGTTCTCACCCCCTCCCCTACTCATTCTTATACCTAGGCTCTAGCACTAGTGATATGAGCCGAAGTGTCTGTTTGAATTAGCTTATTTTTAAGTGTTTTTGTCTTTTTGACTTTTAAATACTTTTTGTTTTTGTTTTGGAGGTGTTTGAAAAAGTTAAAAGTACTTTTAAACACTTTCTTTAGATTAGAAAATTTTAAAAATAGGTCAAAAATCAAAAGTTCGATCTCTCAAGAGTAGGCCTCATGTGGACAAATCCATTCGGTTGGTTGGGTTCAATTTTAGTCATTGTCCACTTGAAATTTTGAACTTTTGCAATTTTCATCTAAAATTCTATCCATTCTAGGTCCAATTCGGTTCTTTTTTTTTTATTTACTTTGGTTTGGTTATACAAATTGGTTTGTCCCAGTTTCGAAATATAAACAAGTAACTGTTTTCATTTCAATTTTAAGGCCAACATAACCAAAAGTAACAAGATATTAAAATTACAGAGCAATAACCCATAAATTTGCAAGCATATATAATAATATATGAGACACAATAGATCTAAGTTCTAACCGTCTAAGAAATATCAAAGGGGAGTGGATATCGGGATTCAGAGTAATATTTTTTTAGAAGTGTATACACAATTGATTTGATTTATAATATATCCAATCATATTCATATCGAAAAATCTTAGCATTTTAATCGATTCGGAAATTCAGGCAGAACCGATTTGTGCACAGGCCTACTCAACAGTGCAATAGTTTCCACTAAAAATGAAAGGCCTATGGACTATTTACACTAAGGTGGATATTTGGCTTACAAGTAACCTAAATACCCCAAAAACTAAACGTAAAGATTACATGTGTAACCCAAAATTGCGAGAATAACCCAAATTACAAAGATAACCAATCACCACCAAATTACAAAAGTAGCCTAACGTTCTTGATAGCCATTTCTTGTAGGAACAATATTATCATGAGGATGCAGTACATAGGATCAATATTAACTAACCCCAACAAATTTAAAAACGTAACAGTAGAATACATAAGCTCATAAGTATACAACGTTACAAAGTAAAATTACAAAAAATAATCAAATTTTCACATAATGGTGCAAGCATGAGGATTATCATCACTGAAAAGAGAAGCAACTGCTTCATCTGATGCTACTGCTACTGAATAAACTGATGGAGTATGAAAAAATGTATGCACACTCGGGGCTGCAACGTTTCGAGATGTATCGTAGTAATGGCTTATGATGTGATTTGGGTACTGATAAAATGAAGCAAAATGTGAGTAACCAATTGGATATGGCCATGGCTCTGCTGCTTTTCCTGCTCGTTTTATCGCCTTTAACACTTTCTTCTCCTCTAATCCGTAACCTCTTGCTGTAACTTTCTGCGTCTCCATATCAATGTCTATTGTTTCTACTCCTGATGAAATAGTATGTTGTACACCATTATTTCATTTAATATATGTTTGTTTACTCGTAACTATCACATAAATTAATTAACCAAATGGGGAGGCTAGCTAGTGTATTTTTGTTTGTAATGGGATTTGTTCAAATTATGTATTCAACTTAAAGTTAATTTCTAATGGAAAGTTGGGTTAGACCAAGTTATTGTTCTAACCAATTTGTACTTGTATTGTTTCTAATACTCCCTCCTCGCTCTGTTTCAATTTATTTGTTCTATTTTTTTTTTTTAATGAGTTTCAACAAGAATATTTCTTTATTTTTGAGAACTATTAGATTTTAATTTTTCACCTAACATGTTTAAGACCGTAAAATAAAAAAAGTATTTTGATATATTCTACACATCTTTAAATTAAAATTATAAAATACAAAAAACTTCTTTTATTTTCCTAAATTTCATGTAAAATCAAAATAGAACAAACAAAATGAAACGGAGTTAATAGTAATTAATATTGCACAGGGTATAGGCCATTAGGACTTAGGAGGGGTTTATAGTAATGGTGCTCTGTTCGTAACACTCTATGAACAGGGGTCAAGGGTAAAATTCAAGACTATGTCTATTCCAGTGAAATTATACTGAATATGTTAGTCTTCTTCGTACTTCACTTATGAAATTACATGTTGTTGTTGTTCTAGTGATACATAGAGAAAGAAAAGTGTTTTTTTGGTGATGTTAGTGAGCAATGTGACTGACCTTTAAGCTTGAAAAGAGCTTTTCTAAGCTTGGAAGCACATCCTTCACAATCCAAGTTTGGAACTCTTACCTCCACCATAATCTGCAACATATATAATATTAATATTAGCTATATTCTCATTTACAAAATGTTATATAAATACATAGAAGAGAGGAGAAAAAGAGACTTACAGACATGTTTGATGGAACAAATTTGTTGCTAAATTTCTAAGACTTCTGAGAAAGAGAGACCTTAATTATGACTCTCCTTAAATTTGTTTCAACTAGGACTACCTAGGTAAGTTCTCATCTTTAATATACTACTCCCTCCCTCCTGTTACATGTACCTACCAATATAAGTGTTAAGTGAGAGTCGACAAGTTCTAAATTTAATATTTGTACATAACTTATAACCAGACTTCTAACTCCGTTTCTACTGACATCTAATAAAGATAAAATAAGATGGTGTCATTGAATAATTGTCAAATAAGGAACAATGAAATTCTTTTCGAAACAGACCAATAAAAAGATTACTCATATATTTTCTCTTTTCACTTTTACTTGTTATTTTCGTATTTGACATATGCATTAAGCAAATTATTATTGACATGATATTTTACCATATTACTCCTATTGATTATTGTTAAATATTGAGTCTTGAAAAATAATTTAAGAAATAAGCAACTAATATTAAAAGTAAAACATAAAAAAAGTTAACTATCTTTTCTTGATACGTAAAAAAATAATTACAAATAAAAGTGAGGAAAAAGAGTAAATTCTGACCGAAAGAACAACATCAATGATCAATATTTTTTTATTAAAGTGACACTTATTTTAGATCGACGGACCACAAAAAAATGTATTTATGAAGGTAGCTAGGTTGGACAGGGGTACTAATTACTGCTCCCTTCATCAAAACATAGCATTGGTTTTTGAAATTTGAGGCGTGGACGTTGGCGTGATGATCACCTTTTCCCCCCCACCACCCCAATGGCCCAATAACCCAAAATACCTTTCTCTCAAACACTATACACAAACAAACTGAATCTGCTTCAGCTTTATTTTTTTATTTTCTATAAAAAGTTATCAAGACAAACATACTATAATATCATCATATGTAGCCAATTAAGTTGACAACTGGACCTAGTGTGCCAAAACAAAGTTGTTGCATGCTTTCATGCAAGTCTTGTTCAAATATCCTTGCTAGCTAGCTAGGTGTAATTAATTCTTTCTTGTGTTCATCGTCACTATATATATATATATATATGTATATATATATGGAATGATGAATTATGATAAGGTATAATTGTTGGAATAGTTTTCAAAGGTCATGCATAATCAAATAATGTGATGATGAAATTAAACCTAGGATTTAACTCATATATGACAATATAAACTATTTTCATATTATATAGTCTAGACATGACTAGTATATGCCTTTTAATTTGTTGTACCACGTGACTCGGATCACTAGTTGTTTTTCTCTATTCTAATTTATGTAATATAGTTTGATTTGATACAAAATTTAAGAAAGGGACTGAGTTTTGAAGCTTGTAGTCTTAACAAGTCATAGATGTTCGAATAAATATAAATCATTTCAATAAGAATAAAATCGACTTAAAGTTATATTTTTACTAAATATAAGAATATATAAAAAAAATTGAGACGGACTAAAAAGGAGAAGTGAGTTAGCTAAATTGAGATTGAGAGTACTAATTAGTCTCATATATGTTAGGTATGGTTATACGTCGTAATTATCATTTGAGTGACTTAGTTTTGTGCAAATTTTCTTGCATTATAAATGTATGATATATATGATAGTGGTGAACTTTTGACTCAACCTCTGATTAATCACTAAAACATCTATAAATATTAAAATTTTAAACCAAGTAAGCAAGATTATCAATGAGTTTAATGACATTTCGAACCTATAAAATTTAAATTCTGTTAGTCCCAGTGACTGTAAGAGTTAAATTCTTGGTGGTAAGATATGGACTATATATATGTATGTCAGAGAATATTTCTTACAAAAGGCTGCAAAAATAATTAGAAAATGACGTAAAGAAAACAGATTTTTCCAAAAAGAAAATCACACACTCTCTCAGTTTCTTTTACTATTCTAGTGAACTATGTTCATGTTGACAAATATGAGAATGCTCATAACACGAAAGCTTTATTTGGTAGCATGATTGGTACAAAAATGATGATGGTGGAGTTCAATAATAAATAATGATGGTGGCTGCCAATAGCATATCAAACACAATTAATATGTAGCACATTTTCTCATTACCATTTCAAAATTTCAAACACCTCTATTGCCACAGCGTCCAAGTAATTATTAGTATTTATTGCTTGTTTAATAATAGTTGTCCACTATTACTGATACAGAGATTAAGAAATATTAAATGATAGAAA
The DNA here is from genome assembly GCF_019186545.1 of Solanum stenotomum. Taxonomy (NCBI): domain Eukaryota; kingdom Viridiplantae; phylum Streptophyta; class Magnoliopsida; order Solanales; family Solanaceae; genus Solanum; species Solanum stenotomum. Next base: position 19,778,045 of record NC_064284.1, on the reverse strand, counting down.
TAATTTTACCAAATTGCTTTTATTAANATGATGATGGTGGAGTTCAATAATAAATAATGATGGTGGCTGCCAATAGCATATCAAACACAATTAATATGTAGCACATTTTCTCATTACCATTTCAAAATTTCAAACACCTCTATTGCCACAGCGTCCAAGTAATTATTACTCACTCTGATCCAATTTATGTGACACATTTCGGATTTCGAGATTCAGACAAGTCTATTTTTGACCGTAAAATTTTCATATATCCTTTAGATATTTTGAATTATCAATTATTGTGACTTATAGTACCTTTTATGTAGTTTACAAATATATAAATTTTATTTTAAAAAATTTGAAGATTTCATGAGCAAATTCTCGGTCAAACTTAAATCATTTGACTCTCGAAAAGCGAAATGTGTCACATAAATTGGGACAGAGGGAGTAGTATTTACTGCTTGTTTAATAATAGTTGTCCACTATTATTTGATACAGAGATTAATTAAGAAACATTAAATGATAGAAATAATTTTACCAAATTACTTTTATTAAACTGATCTATTTTCCATTTTTAATTAAAAAATATTAAAGTTAGAATGGTAAAAATGTTCAAAAAGATAAAAATAACATAGGTAAAATATCATTATGGCCAATTTCTGGCCAAAAGGATTTTTCTAAATATAAGTCATCTAAATATTGAAAAATGAATAGTATTTAATAGCAAGAGTAAAATAGACATAACATGATAAATTATTCATTGATTTTATAAATGGACACTAGACATTTTAAAATAGTATAGTTGACAAATAAAAATGAACGGAAATAGTAATTTATTTGTCTTAGTTTTGAAATTATTCAATATTGTAACTTATATTATTTTTTATGTAATTTTTTTTTTAAGATTCTATGTTCGATTGGAAAAGAAGGAATAATACTGAGAAGACTGGAGTAAAACTTAATAGTGAGTGTTGGTGTATATATGCATTTTAATATTAAAATTATAATATTAAAGTGTATGATATATTATTGGACATAAAGCGGAGAAATTGATGCCATTATTCCTTATAATTCATATAACTACTATTGTATGTTCTTCTTATTATATCCTACTAATTATCCCACTACGCATCAAATTATCCACTGTCTCTATGTTTACAATGTGGAAGAAATACTACACCTATATAAATGATGTTTTCTTTCTTTGTGTTGTATAGATGAGATGCATGAGAAGTATTGTGTCGTAGATGAATAAACAGTGTATTTTATTTATAATTTGAGGTTGATATAGTGAATTAGAGAGTGGAGAAAAAAATATTCTTAACCTCCAACTAATTATGCACTATACAAAAGAGTAGTATATAAGGAATGTGTTCTTTTTGATGAAATTTTGGACTCTTCAACTAATTTTGAGTTGTTTGAGTTATACAACGTTGTCGAATTATTATATCTGCAAGGGACAAGTCAAGAGTTATAATATTGCTAGATCAATGAAGATTATACCGCATTGAACTTGAATCTTCTTAAAAAATATATGTAGTGAACTGCAATGAACATAATAAATGTAGTTGAGAGGGTCCCGTGGCTCCGCACAACTGAGGAGCATATATATTGTTTTATGTATATAACTGAACAACCTAGTGGCTCTAAGTAATTGATCACGCAAGGCTCTTGTATTTGAGCACAAGGCTTAAGTATTTGTATATCTATATATTAGCACACAATACTCAGTACATCTGTATATGACTCTTGTGTTTGTATCTGAGCACACAAGTTTCCAAGTGTCTGAAGAATTCACAAGAGTCTCAAAATCAATAACAAAGATCAAGTATCCCAAAAGCAAGTGACCAAGCTATCAATGGCCCATTAGCTCAGTTGGTTAGAGCGTCGTGCTAATAACGCGAAGGTCGCAGGTTCGAGACCTGCATGGGCCAAATTCTATAATTTTTTATTTTTAAAAAATGACCAAGTTAAGCACTATCTGCAAATTATCAAAGATAGAATTAATGAAAAAAGAGTCTTATTTTGCTCTCAATCTTAAAATGCAACCTGAAACCTTACCACGCAACCAAATCACTTGTGTCAATATACGAACGAACCTAACCATCAAATTGACAGGGGAAAATATACTACAACAATAGACTCATTACTATAACTTTTGTTAAGGACTTAAACTAGAAATATCAACATCAATGGAGAATTTATGACATATGCATTTTTTTTTTGTCTAAGGACATAAAGTGGAAGTGAGACAAATGACGAAAATCATATATTTGTAAGCCTCTACAGACTTACGGTACACCTCACGTATCTGCTTGTACAGTCTCACAAAAATGTGAATATCTCTCTATTCTAAAGTTATTTTGGTGAACGGATTAGAAACTAGATCCGTAGATCTTATATTTGATAGGTATTCCGACCTCTAACTCTTTATAATAGAGAAAAAAGTTTCGAGACATTTGATTTAATTTGCGATAAATTTTACCAATTTTTGTTTCCGACTTCAAAAATTAAAAGAGATTTAAGTACCTAATGACACATTATTCTTTATCATATTAAACCCTCAAAGTCTTTATCATAAAAATAAACGAGTGGGTTGTTATAATTTCATAGTTATTGGGAGAAGCAAATTTTGCAGCTAAATGTTTTTTTATATTTCTCCCCTGCAATTAATTAAAAACATTAAAAGGAGAAAAGAAATGTAAAAGAATAAATAACGTTTGGGTGCTGAAGTCCCTAAAAAGATGGGCTTCCCCATAAATTAAGGTAAAAGCCCATTCAAATCACTGGTCTAAGAGTGAGCCCAGTCAATTGACTCGGTCACTCACACTTTGTAATTTACTTCTCTACAACAAAAACAAAATTTGTTAAATTTTAACAAAATACTGTTTTTCTTTCTCTACTTTCAATTGCATGGCTCCAAGTATTCAAGCTATTTTTTTATACAACAATAAAGAAAGAAAAACAGGTGCATAATTTCTTCGTTTGATATTAAAATTTTTAAAATAAGATATGTTATTTGTAACTTGTGTTGTTCGCAATCTTCAAAAATGTCAAAATGTTTGTCAGATTCTTCAAAAATAATGTATTTTTTTAGAAAAGCGGTATAAAGAATCTGCGCAAACAACCGGTGAAAAAGACTAGTGACAATGCATTACTATAGTTATATAAGTTCACGAGAAAAAAGACTTTTCTCAAGGTGGAATTTTGCATGTTATCTGACAATTTTTGTACTATTAGCAAGTATTTTGCTTTTCCCGTTTAAACGGGCGATATGGTTATGAAGAAATGAAATTCATATATCAGACTCCAACTTGTTTTAGGCTGACGCGTAGCAATGATTATTGTTGTTGTTGTTGGTTTAATCTGAAATGTTGATTTAATATCAGGGAATTTGAGGAGGCAGAAGGAAACTCATGGAAATTGGATATCAAAGGGTTGGGAATCAAAGAAGATCTATAGAGTCATTTTGGCTTCCATTTTACATTAACAAACCCTTTGCTAAATACTTTCTTCTTTTCTTCATTTTCCTCCTTGTACTTGGTTCATACTTGTGGACAACTCTACTCGACACAACCTCAACCTCAAACGTAAGTTCCTTTATTTTACATTGGTAATTGTTCATATGTTAGTTGAACGTCTTTCGGAAACAATCTCTCTACCAGCACGAGATACTGGCATATGTTGTTGTTGTAATTGTTACTATGTGTTACTGAGATATTACAAATTCCCAAATTTCACCTATGTTGTTGTTGTTGTTGTAATTGTTACTATGTGTTATTGAGAAATTACAAATTCCCAAATTTCACCACTTAATTGTCCCTTAATGAGTTGTTACAACTCCAAAATCAACATTAAAATTGTATTAGCTTGTAACTTTAATTGAAATAGTCTTTTGCGTACACTCTACCCTTCTCAGACCCCACTTGTGGAATGTCACTGAGTATGTTGTTGTAGTAGTAGCTTGTAACATTAATTGTAGACTCTGTTTCCCAATAGAGGCTAAATTTTTGTTGTGGTTTTTCGATATGTTGTAGGTATTGCAAAGTAGGAGAGGGAAATTTCCACTTAATTGTTCATCTGGTAACAACACAAGAACATGCCCAGTAAATTACTACCCAGTAGATTACAAATTCGTTAACGACAACCCTGCATCGTCTTCTCCAAACTGTCCACATTACTTTCATTGGATACACGAAGATTTAAAACCATGGAGGAAAACAGGTATAACTGAAGAAATGGTGGATAGGGCTAACAGGACAGCCAATTTTAGACTTGTAATATTGAATGGAAGGGCTTATGTAGAAACATATGAAAAGGGGTTTCAAACTAGAGATGTTTTTACATTATGGGGAATTCTTCAGTTGTTAAGAAGGTATCCTGGAAAAATTCCTGATCTTGATATGATGTTCGATTGTGTCGATTGGCCTGTTGTTAGATCAAGTGATTTTGCTGGGGAAAATGCTGTTGCTCCTCCCCCTTTGTTTCGATATTGTGGGGATAACGAAACGTTGGATATTGTTTTTCCTGATTGGTCTTTTTGGGGATGGTAAGGATACAAATTACACTTTTAACTTTTGTGCAGAGTTTGTGTAGTTCAGAACTATGTTGCTCGGACACTTTGAAAATGTTGATGCACTCGTGTTCACTAAGACGATATTTTTGAAGAGTTCGAGCAACATAGGTTCAGAATGTTGATTTATGAGACGGTTTCATAATGCATGCATAAGTTGTTAGTTTGATTGATTTGGTAGGGCTGAAATCAATATAAAGCCATGGCAAGACTTGTTGAAAGATCTTGACAAAGGGAATAAGATGCAGAGATGGATGAATAGGGAGCCATATGCTTACTGGAAAGGCAATCCTGAAGTCGCTGAGAAGAGAATGGAACTCGTTAAGTGTAATGTGACTGAAAATCAGGAATCGAATGCTCGCATTTATGTCCAGGTGAACTTCCACACTCCCCCCCTTCCTTCATCGATATTGTCATTTAACTGAAAACTCTATAAGCGTGTCATCACGTTAAGTTAGACTAACTTCAAAACTAGATGTCCTTTCATTAGGAACAAAGGAATAAATCTTACTAGAAAGAACCTTAGACGACTTCTGTATGCATACTTTACTTTGTTGTTCATAGTAGTAGCTTGCCAAGTGGAAGAATGAGGACTGTTGCAACATTATAAATCCCGTGTAACTAGAATGTGAACCAATAAGGCTGAGTCCGGGCTAGTGAAAGATTGTTTTGTGTGGGAAGAAAAAGAGAAAAGTCTCACTTATTCTGTTGAAGAAAATTTTACTAGTGTAAAATCCAATGTCAAAGAGACTCATCACAAGTATGAACTCTGGTCTCGCGAAGGTTTAAAAATTAATGGGCACATTTGGTGCTGTTTACAGGATTGGAAAGAAGAGATAAAGCAAGGATTCAAGCATTCCGACTTAGGAAATCAATGTCACCATAGGTATATGCAACACTAAATTTCATTGTCATCTATTTCTATTATCCTCGGCCATTCCACACGCTGCCTAGCAGAGACGTAAATTTAATACTTACCAATTGCTTGCAGATACAAAATATACATTGAAGGATCTGCTTGGTCTGTTAGTGAGAAATATATTCTTGCTTGTGACTCAGTTTCTTTGCTAGTAACACCTCACTACTATGATTTCTTCTCAAGAAGTTTGTTGCCACTAGTCCACTATTGGCCCATAAATGAAGATGACAAGTGTGGATCCATCAAATTTGCAGTTGATTGGGGTAATAAGTACAAGAAAAAGGTACTTCCTCCGTCCCAATTTATGTAACGTAGTTTGCTTTGGCACAAAGCGTAAGAAGGAAAGAAAGACTTTTGAAACTTGTAGTCTAAAATAAATCAGAGATGTTTGTATGACTATAAATCATTTCATTAAGGGTAAAATAAGCATTTTAAAACTAAATTGTCATTGTTGTTGTGACTGAGTAAAAAAGAAAGTGAGTCATATAAATTAGGACAAAGAGAGTCACAAACTATTACCTTATAACAACTTAGTGGTATCAATAATACAATCAAATCTCTCTACAACGACGTTGTTTGTTGCTATAGCAAAATGTTGTTATAGAGAACGTAAAGTATAACATAACATGGGAAATTTGACTTTTATAATGAAATATTGTTATAGAGAGATCTGATTGTCCTGACGACTTTTCTCAGGTACAAAGAATTGGTAGAAAAGCAAGTGATTTTATTCAAGAGGATTTGAGGATGGAGTATGTATATGATTACATGTTTCATCTATTAAATGAATATGCTAAGCTGCTTAAATACAAGCCAAGTGTGCCGAAAAATGCAAGTGAACTCTGCTCAGAGATAATGGCATGTCCAGCTGAAGGTACTGAAAAGAAGTTAATGATGGAATCAATGGTGAATTGGCCAATTGATGAAAGTCCATGCAAAATGCCTATACCTTTTAATAAATTGTCTCTTGATTCATATCATAAAAGAAAACAAAATTCAATAAAAGAGGTCCGTACATTGGAGAGAGATTACTTGAGGGAGCAAAGAGTGAAAACCAAGATATTAGGTTAGTGTTAAATTGACTTTTGTACTAATACTTTTAGGTGATTTTGTAATGTCATGAAAGAAATTTTCTATGCCACGAGCACGAGCGGAGGTACAATGTTACGTATGGGTTCGGACAAACTCAGTAACTTTTGCTTGATTCTCGTGAGAGGATGAATGTAATTCAGATCGATCTATAAGAAGAGAGAAAATATTTTTATTGAGTTCTCGGAGATGTTAGGTTTGTATTAGAAAATTATTAGATATACATAAATATTTAATTACAAACTCAATAACTAAAACTAGTACTCCCTGTGGTCCAATATTATATACACTCGTTAAGAAATACATTCACTCCTAAAAATAAGATGGGTTTTCTCTAAAATGTCCTTAATTAAATAATACGTAACTTAATATTATATAATGGTTATGTAAAAGTTGCTTATTTAAATAAGGGTAAATTTGAAAATATAATTAATACATGATTACGTAAAAAAAAAACTCATTTATTTTAGACTAAGAGCCCGTTTGCCATCATTGTTGTGAGGCCAGAAACACTTATTTTGAGAAAAAATATTTTTATTGAAAAATTAAGTGTTTGAAAAATCAGTAAAAGTGTTTTTAAATGGAAGCATAAACACAGTTTTTCAGCTATTGGGAAGAAACTAAAAATTTCTGTTTTTTCAAAAAAGTAACAAAAAATTATTTTTCTCGACTAAAATATCCTTTTCATATATACATATTTACCAATATATTTCTTATTAATTAATTAGCATATTTCATAATTTTGGTTAAATTTAATTTAAGAATNGGAAGAAACTAAAAATTTCTGTTTTTTCAAAAAAGCAACAAAAAATTATTTTTCTCGACTAAAATATCCTTTTCATATATACATATTTACCAATATATCTCTTATTAATTAATTAGCATATTTCATAATTTTGGTTAAATTTAATTTAGGAATTTATTTTTTTATACAAAATTTTATAATTTATATTACATTTATATATTATTATTTTACGTATTATTTTTAGAATTAGAAAAAAAAAAAGGTAACCACAATATTTTTAAAAGATTAAAAAAAAGGAAAAATAACCGTTAAAGATTTCACTCTCCCAAAAAAGGTATAATATTGATTGAAAATCTAAACATGTAAATTTTAATTTAATAAAGAATAAAAATAAAAAATTTAATGAATTTTTTATAATAAATATTTAAAATAGTTTCTCTTCATAAAGCAATTTTAATATTAGAAGTACATTAATAGTTGTCATTTTATGTAATTTGACTCTCAAAATCACTTTTCAAAAAGATCAACCAAACGCAATTTGCTTATGAAAAACACTTTTCAAATTAATTAGCCAAACACAAATTATTATTTTTTTCAAAAGCACTTTTCTAAAAAATTATTTTAAAAAAGTGCTTTTAAAATAAGTTTTTTTTAGAAGCAAAATACCAAACAGGCTCAAAAAGCCTAGATAATTTGACTTATAGCTTTTAAGCTCTTTTACAATGTTGGGGTAGTTGAAAAAGTGTTTTAAGTTAAAATAATACTCCCTCTAATTCATATTAAGTGAATTTTTGAGGTTTTTTCATTGTTCAAAATATTGAATTGTTCAAAGTTCAAGGTGATGTTTGAATTTTTTTTGTTCTGTCCTTTAAAAAAAAATATATTTCCTAGAAGATAAATTGCACTATTTACAAGGATTATACTACCTCTGTCCCTAATTACTTATTCATTTTTTATATAGTGAGTTTAGCATTTTATCCCTATTAATTGATAGAATTTCAAAATCAATTTACTCATTAGAGAGGTTCTACCTTTTCAAATGACAAGTAAAAAAGTCAAAATTGAACAAGTGAAAACAGAGTGAGTATTTATGATATCAGAAGGGCAATAGTGGAAAATATAATTTGAAAATATAAAGTGGACCCTATACATGATACTTAAGAAAGTATTTTAATAATTTTCCTATTCGTACATTCTGATTATTTGCATATAATTCAATTCATCAATGATAAATATTCCTTAATTGTTCTTGGTAAGCAGTTTAAACAAACTATAAACTTAGTATATTTATCTATCAACTCAAAGTACATTGATACAATTATAATATGGTTACATATTTTTATTAGATAACTATATATATACACAATTAAATCTTGTGCATATTTGGTAATACATTAAACTTTTTACTAATATTATAATACCTTAATTACAAGTAAGAGCTATAATTAGTATTATGTTTAATTTTAAAGAATAACTTCTAATTGATGAGATAAATTTTATTTCATCCAACTAAGAAGTTTTTACGAAATGTGTCAAGTTTAAAAAGTTATGTACTCTAATAGCCTATTTTATTTTACATTAAATATATAAATGTAAAATATACATTGTACAGATTGCAATAATCCAGAAATATAAAAGAGAAATAAAATTCCCACTAAGAGGTATAAATTAAGGCTTAGTATAAAAGAAAAAATAACAATTAGCAGCTATATATATATTTTTTTTACATTGAGATGAACAAGTTTATTGTTTATGTTTGATAAACACAATTTTAGTCCATTAATGGCGACTAAGACGAAAACTAGTACTGTAAGATCTTCAGTAATAATCCTCGTCTTCCTTTTTCTCTTCATCGGAGTTATCCTCTTCCGTGCTTCCTTCGAAATTAATGTAAGTTCATTTTCCTTAATCAAAACAATGTTACGTTGTCTCCTTCGATGTCTTGATTAATTGATCGTTTATTGATACAACACTTTGATTAATTTGAATCAAGCGGGTTTCGCTGCTAGTAGCTTCCTGAATTAGTTAAATAGCTTTTTCCAAGCAAAGCTTACCATTAAATTGATATGATAAAAGTTATAATGTATAGTAGTATTTTTCTTATAGATTTTGGATTTTTTTTTTTGTGTGAAAGATATAGTTGATCTAATCTAATTTTGCATTAAAAATTAGTTAAATTAATTTTTGAAAAATGATGATAGTTATTTTAGAATGTGGTGTACGAGACAATAAAACAATTTTCCTATGGCAAGTACACCAAGTGTATGTTATAGAGGTTACCATGGATGAGTTGGATTGAATTTAGGTGGGTCAAAATGAACTAGAATTAAATAAAAATGGATGGATTGTTGGCTTATACAAAAATTACTTGGCTGGGATAGATTAAAATGCGGGTCAAAAAGTATATTGAAGAATTTTCTCATAGATCAAATCGTTTCAATTCATGATTGGACAGAGAATTTATAAAGTAACATTTTTTAAAAGAAAATTATGTAATTTTAAACATATAATATTTTTATGACTAAAAAACTTTTGAAATTTCGGAACCATTTAGTACAAAATAAGGTTATTCAAGGGTAATAACCAAAAAAAAGAAGAAGAAGATAATTTCACCTTTTATATTGGCATACATAATTTAATAAGTTTGTATATAAATTTTAGCTTGACTTTATCTAATACAACAAAATCAAACACTAGACAAGCCTTTAAGTTTTATATTGAGATAACCCCTCATCCTTGCAACCAAAAATCCCCATATAGTTTTAAAAGGTGTTAAATTGTGTCCATATAAATTTATCTCATCGAGTAAATTAAAATATTTAAGTTAAATTAGTTTCAACTTTAAAAAACAAGTACTATTTCTTTTGAAACGGAGTAAATAAGTAAGATCATGTAAATAGAAGATAGGACATACTTGAGATCACACTGACAAATAAGTTAGCTTAACCAAACCAGGTGATGTGTTGAAGACCAGCAAGGCATATGATCTAGTGGAGCAGATGAGACAATAGAGAGTTGCTCAAATGATAAACATCATCGAATGAAATAACTATATAGTGTGTGTATTCAATTGGAAGTATTGATCCAATTCAAAAATTCTGTTTCGCAATTTCATAATCCAATTTTTCAATGTCTAACTGACCTTTGGATACAAATCACGTGTGTTTCCATCAAAGGCGGAGCTAGGTAGGGGTTCGTGGGTTCAGACGAACCCAATAGCTTTATCGTAGATCCTATATTTGTACTAGAAAATTAAATAAATATATATGTATATTAACTTGTGAACCCCTAACAAAATTGATTGATGGTTTAGTGGTAATGAAGAAACTGTGGAAATGCTTTCCACACTATAGTAGTGGATTTGAACCCATAAACTCTTAATCCCGACTTTGCCTTTGGTTCCCATGTGTGTGTATTCAGCTACTCAATCTTGATCCTCTTGTTTTTGTTGATTGACAGTCCATTCTCACTGATACAACTCCAACAGTCTCAGTACAGCTTCAAAAGAAACTACAACTCCAACTAAATTGTACAAATGGGAACCTCACAAACACTTGCCCTGCTTCTTACTACCCGTTAAAGTTCACGAATCAAAATCAATCCAATTCATCATCATCTACATGTCCAGATTACTTTAGTTGGATCTACGATGATCTATGGCCTTGGAGAGAAACAGGAGTCACCGAAGAAATGGTGATGGCAGGCAAAAGTAATGCAGATTTTCGATTGGTGATCGAGGATGGAAGAGCATACGTTGAAACGTATCGAGAGTCATTTCAAAGCAGAGATACATTTACATTATGGGGTATTTTACAAATGTTACGTAGGTACCCTGGTAAAGTACCTGATTTGGACCTGATGTTCAATTGTGGTGACAGTACAGTTACTGAGACTAAATTCTATCGACGCCCTAATGCCCCTGCTCCTCCACCTCTGTTCCGATACTGTGGAAATGACGCGAGTTTGGATATTGTTTTTCCTGATTGGTCATTCTGGGGATGGTATAGTTACCCCTAATTACTCTCTTTGCTTGCAATATTGATATGATCATCCCTAACTTTCTCTTTTTGTTCGAAAAAAAAACAATGTTTAGGGCAGAGATTAATATAAAGCCTTGGGAGACATTGTCAAAGGAGTTAAAAAAAGCGAATGAGAAGTTAAAATGGAGTAACAGGGAACCATATGCATACTGGAAGGGCAATCCTTATGTTGCTGGAACCAGGATGGATATGCTTAAGTGTAATGTTTCTGAAAAACAGGACTGGAATGCGCGTATATATAAACAGGTAATGAATCATCTACGTTCATCGTCAGGATATACAAATACAAATACAATATGGGAGGTAGAATAATGTAAAATAAATTGAACATATGTAGGACTGGATTAAAGAACAGAAGCAAGGTTTTAAGCAATCAAATTTAGCTAGTCAGTGCAAACACAGGTATGAAAATGAAGTTGTTTTTTCCTAAGTGTTTGTTAAATATATATATCGTCAATCCTAAATGTTGTTATGTTTTTTTTTTTTTGTGCAATTTATGTCAGATACAAGATTTATGTTGAAGGACAGACATGGTCCGTGAGTGAAAAATACATTCTGGCCTGTGATTCTGTTACGTTACTTATAAAACCATACTACTACGATTTCTATAGCAGAGGTTTGATGCCGTTGAAACATTACTGGCCTGTAAATAATAATGACAAATGCCGATCTATCAAGCATGCTGTTGACTGGGGGAATACTCATCAAAAAGAGGTAATATATTTTCACATTTTACTTCCAAATTCACCGGAGAGGCTGAAACTTCAATTGATAAAATCACGTGTTCATTCACCACTCTGTACCTCCACGAGGTAGTGGTAAGGTCTGTATACACTCTATCCTCCCCAGACCCCACTTCACTGGATATGTTGTTGTTGTTGGACATATCTATCCAAAAAGAAGTTATCTCCGTGGACAGAGCATGTCGTTAAACTATACCCTTAGGACTTGGTAGATGAGGGGTCTAGCTAGCTCAGAGTCGTATGCAATGTAGTTTCAACTTTCAATCGTTTCAACTGAACACGGTAGTTTTTTTAGACGGAGCATCAATGTGTTTGTGACAAATCATTAGAAATTCAACACATACTAACTTTTGAACGCATAATAGCAAATGTGCAAACATACAAGTTAAATTTTGGATCCCCTATTTGCAACAAATTTTCTCAAGTATGAAAATATGTTGTAATCACAAAACAAAGTATAAGAAGAATAATTTTATTCATCAAGATTGTGAGTACAAATTTGTTCATCCCTTAACTTTTTTTCTTAAGAATTCTCCCAAGAACCGTTAGTGGTACTGTATTTCTCGAAATAGGATGATTTAGTGAAATGATTTGTGTTTGTTGATCTTCTTGAAGTATTTGATTATCAAGAAGAGTCTAGCATATTTTGATCTCTTTATGAATATCTCAAGAGTTTATGAGATATTCCAGATCTTGATCTCTTTATGAATACCGAAGAGTTTATGAGATATTCTTGGTGCCTCTTTAAGGGAATATAGTAACCTCCAAGAACCATAACTTAAATAGAACTCGTCTTGTAGAGTCCTACAAAATTTCAATGTATACAATGCCAATTCTCTCATTTATGCTTGTGTTAATTTGACTACACTTTTTTTGGTGAAAAAATCAGGCTCAGGAGATTGGTAAGGCAGCAAACGATTTCCTTCAAGAACAACTCAAAATGGATTATGTATACGACTACATGTTCCATCTCTTGAGTGAGTACGCAAAGCTATTGAAATACAAGCCCACTGTACCTGAAAAAGCAATTGAACTTTGTTCAGAAGTAATGGCATGTCCAGCTGAAGGAGTGATAAAGAAGTTCATGGCAGAATCTATGGTTAAAGGCCCCTCCGACACGATACCTTGCAACATGCCACCTCCATTTAGTCCTGCAGATCTTCACTCTCTTCTTGTTACAAAAGAAAATTCGATTAAACAAGTTGAATCATGGGAAAAACAATACTGGAATAAGAACAAAAGCAAGCAACATTGAAGATTTTAGTTTTTTTTTTTAATCATATACATTTGTCAAAGGTTCATTTTGCAATTCAGTGACAAATTTTTGAATCAATAAACTATAAATTTAAGTTTAACCACTAGCTATGTGGTAGATAGAGTAATTGCCTAATTGGTGATTAACAACTTTTAAGTTAGCTGAACTTCTTTATTTATTGGTACTTTGGAGTACTTGATTTCTAGTTGCTATTCTCCTCTTTATTAGGCGTCGGCAGAAGTTGTTATCAAGTTCGACGAATTTAGAAATTTTGTTAAGAATATTCAAAATTTTAGTGTATATATATATATATATCTAAATGGTTATTTTTGATCAATATATATAGTACTAGTTTTTATACGCATAACATAATATTTCGACGAAGAATGTTCGAGTGATTATGTTTGAGTCAATATAGTTCCCTGCTTGGTTGAAGTAGAATTTTGCAACCAAAGTAAGACCATAATACTGTTTCAGTTACTAGATTTCTTGAATTCCACTTAATAACGATATTTAAAAACTGTAAACTATAAAGAGTACTTAACTAAAATGTAAGATAGAGCTGGAAAGAAAATAAATAAATACTTTGTTTTTAAAATTCCATGAGATTTAACAATATGGGTTGTGGTGCTATCGCGGAACTGTTTCATCCTTAACTAGAGTGGCAAATTATAATTTAGTGGATATAATCAATTTCTTGTTTTGACTTTTATTCCCACACATTCAGCATAGTTCTAGAAGCTCTCATTTCACCTCTTTTAGACAGTTTTCAGAATAGTCCTCAGTTGGCAAGCCTATTTCCAATTTCTTAGACTTCCCCATATTTATGGATAAACTCATAGTTAAATTATTATTATTTTTCTTCGATTTACAACTTCCACTCTTCCGGTACTCTTCATCTTCTCAAGCTGGTATTGCAATTTCAGATTTGTTTTCTTATCAATTACTTCCAAGTTTTTTCTATGTATATATATTTTTTTGAGTTTGGTGTTACTTTGAGTTTAGTTTTCTATATATTAGTGTATTGAACTGAGAAGTTTGATGAGTAAATATTTGTTTACTCCTCCTTATATCATTTATTTACTGATTTAACAAGTTAAAATTTTCAAGTAAATTGGTGCATGGGTGAATATTTATGCCTCCACTCTCTTACCAGTATCTAAATCAATTACGAAAAGCTTTTCTAAAATGCCCAATGTCTCTTTTATATCGTCACTACAAAAAATATATGTTTACCAAAAAGGGTGTTGACGAGGAGTTTAATTCTCCGATAAATGAGCACATCTGTGAATTTTCTTTATGCAGACAATGACTTTTCTTAGTTTTCTATGACTCCTTATTTTGTGCTGCTTTTGTTTTTGTTTTTGTCTCAATTTAAATTGAATCATTAAAATTTCGAAATTAAAATAATTTTTTTTAATCAATGTTTCTTTATATTTCTTTTGAATTGTTAATTATTTTGATTTATATTATTTTTGCGTATTTAGCTTAAAGCATTTGTTTTTTAATTCACAATTAAAATTTAGAAGTTTGATGTTATGTTTTGATGCTATTATACGTGTGAAAAAAATTATTTCCTAATTTTTTGTAGATAAAATTTGATTATCCGTTTCTAGAGCCATTTTACATCACATATATACATACTTATAACCTTTCTTTTTTGTTTTACTTCTTTACTCCCATTTGCAGACTGTGGCGTATCGTAGTCATGAAATATGATGATCAATTTGCTTATTGCATTATTAGAGGTAATACTTACATGTCGTGTTATCGTTTTCTCTTGGGATATCTCCATGCTTTTTTGTGGTTTTAATTTTTGTCTTGAATTTGATTTTCTTGATGTGGTTGCTATGAATATTTGTTGCACTATAATTTTTTCTATAATTATGTAAATATAAGGGATTCTCAACAAAAAAAAAACATGTAAATAAGGACCAGTCCATTAATGGTTTTCTAAATAGCACAAAGATACCAAATAACTAAACTATTGATGCTACACCTTTAACATTATCTAAATGTTATGATTACTTTTTAGGTCAATTTATTACATTCACGATGACTTCTGTCATCGTATTTCATGGGATATGATTAAAGGATGCTTTGTTAGATGGTTAGATATCATGCCATTTGATTGGCTTACAATGAATACAATTATTTTATTTCCTTCTTTTATTGTGCTACAAGATTTTTCATAAGCGAATTAAACTTAGCATATTGATTTTGTACAAGTATCTTTGATAATAAATCATATGTTAAAAGTAGGATAAAAGTAGCTTATCGAGGTAATAATTGCTAATGAAACTTTATCAGCATCATTGCTAATGAAACTCTTCAAGGATGTAGTGTAATGCCGGACCAAACAACCTATCTTTAAAGCTTTTATGTATTTTAGAGAAAATACGATCTAGCAATATTGTCATAGCTTCTAGCATTGTTGTTGCACAACAACAAAATCTATAAAAAGTTACTTAGAGAATAGGGTCCATGCTCAAAAATTGAAGAAAAATTTATGAAAAAGTGATTGTCAATGATTTGTAGTTCATCAAAGCTCTTCTATAGCTATCAACAAATATGAGAAGGTGGGATGGTTGAGCAAGAAGTTGCCTCTTATAATTTTACCATTTAAAGAATATCCTTTTTTTTGGATTGTCTAAATACTCAGTCTGTTGCACTCATGCTCAAGCCCAGATTGGAATGATCAAGAAATTAAGACACTCACTTAAAGCTTGCTCTAACTTTTATTCCAACACAAATGGTTAACATATCTTCTAAAAGCATCGGATGTTTATCTCTATTCTTCCATCAACAAAGACACACCATATTTTTATAAATTCAGAAATATTCTCTTATTTAGAATTTCGAAAGACTTCTCTTTGATTTTTCTCTATCTTCACATCTACGTATTGCAAATTCAAGTTATGTTTTTCTCAATTTTTCCCTAATGTTCTTTTGGTACTTCTAATTTTTTTTAGTTCAATGGGTTAAATTCACGCCTACTGTCATTATTCTTCTTCCAAAATCTCTCTTCAATGTTAAATTAGGCAAAGATCAGAGTTGCAGCTATGTTGAAGATCTTGCACTTTCTGAAATCTTCATTATAGTAATACTTTTTGTTGAATAAGTGATATTTATAATTCATGTCACAATACAATGAAGAATGAAAAATAAACATTAGTTACTACAGTACCTCTCTTTTTACGGAGTAATATGAATGTGGGGCTCATAGAATTGGTATAATATATTGGGAGAGAGGAGCCATAGGTTCGTTCATCTAATAAAAAATTTCTTGTAATTGAGATCAAACTTTTAATTATGTGTTCGAAGAGAGGGGTCAACAATGAATATTTATGAAGAATGTGGTGCGATTTGCTCATTTGACGTAATATATACAAAGTCATTGAGTCGAGGTGTCTTGTGTGTGCTTGTTGTTGTATATCTCTTGCCTATCTCTATTACTTGTGTTGTTAACATGCCAGTTACTTAGCTAAGTATGTAAACCTTCATATTTTCTGATTTATTGTTTTTGTGTGCATATAACACTCATGAATTTACATAGGTGTAACACATTGAACGACGAAGGGGAGCTCCTGATAAGCTAGATCTATCAAAAGTGAGCCTCAATCACACCTTTTAATCTTGGTGGTTTGAGACTCTCCGTGGTTCCCTTCCTCCTCAAATACAAATATAATTCTTCTTTTTGCTTATTAACATACAAGCACTTTGGTCTAGGTCCTCCATGGATTAGAAGATTTTAAAAATATTTTACTCTTGATATTTTGCATAAACAGAGGCCATTTGTATGTCATGTAGATAACTGCCAATCAAACTACCTTAAATAAGATCACTTGACAAGACGTCTCTTGTAGCACCAAGAGAAGTTGTTTGAGTGTTCACATAGAGAGTTTCCACCAACATATATATTGTGTGAAATATATGGATCCAAGCAAAATATAAGAAGAATATTAAGTGGGATAAAAACGAGTATACTCTTTTTGAGTCAATTATACAGAAATGAAGGGATTAATTATACCACCCCCGATACAAATATCATGTTCAATCAAGCACCATAATATATCTTGTGGTTAATCTTAGTGAAATTACCTTATCAACTGTGAGTCCATCTGTTTTCTGGATTCTATGCTAAATTTTCATCACTCATTTTCTTCCGTTGGATTTTCATTAATGTTTATTCTTTATGTTGTACATTATTTTATTTCGTCATTTTCAAGTTGTATACAAGTATAAACAACTATACTATCAATAATATAGACCACATATGGTGTGGAAGAATATAATCAACTCAACTAGTCAAACAAAACTTTTCTTTTTTCCAGAAGTATTCTAATGCGTGCAATGACTGAGCTTGAGGAAGTTTTACATTCATGATTGGCTAATTTTAGCTTTAATCATTCCTGGACTACAGTAACGTAGCCACTAATCTTACTTGTTGTTGGTGACTCCTAGACTTACTGTAATTCCCATTTTGCTACATATGAGTGATTTTTGATATAATGGTATGTCATATTTACACTTTGGATTAAGTACTTTATAAAATTGTACTATTTTTACCTATATTGTTCATTTGTTAATTGCAGCATTGTAAATCTACAGGACGTTAATATTATCATGAGATTTTCTCTCCGAGTTAATACATTAAGATTGAGGACAGTAAAACAAGGTTGATTTATCATGATTGCCGTGAAGTGTATTTGATAATATTGATTTATCATGATTATCGTGAAGTGTATTTGGTAATTGTGATGTGGTATAATTTTCTAAAAGTGTGTTTTATTTGTTGATTTTGATATAAATTATTTATAAAAAATTTCTAAAGCTATAAGGGAACATGCTATATTGTCGCAATAGTGATTTGAAGAGTAATACCAACTCTCTGAGTATATCTACGTTCTAGATATAAGGAACGTGCTATGTCAATTGTCACATTAGTGTTTGAAGATTTTGTATTTGGAAGAAAATAACAATGTGGTTCTAGGATTATGGAACTACAGTTCGCTGTTTTTTGTAATACTTTCATATGACTCTCAATGACTCTGATTTCCTTTGTTCATGAAAATGGTGTAAACAGTTATAGTAAAATGATACATTTGGTTGGTTGATCATGTGACATAGAATAATGGGTAGGAAATGAGCAACTAAGTAATTAATATGCTTGGATTAAAGTTTGTAATTGCATTAAAGAAAAGGACAACGAAATAAAATAGACAACTCAATTCTATGTAAATCTGGGTATATGTTTATCACAGTTTATCATGGAATTGTGCTTTGTATTTATGATATTATGGTTATTACTATAACAACAAGAAGAAAGAAGAAGCAGAAGAAAAAAAAAGAAATTCAGTGTAATTTACATGGAGGAGTTTCAGAAAGTGCAATGATATGTAAGGATTTTCAACAAGGAATTTGAAATATGGAGGAGTAACATACAAAATGTCAGATATAATTTTGATTATGTATACAATATACATAATATAATTTACCTAGATCTCTAAGTAAACTTTACTTCTTTCTGAGAAAGGTATAAAAGGGTTGTTTTCGCTTTACCCTTGACTCGAGAAATAATGAATGCATGTGATATTTAGTGTTTATTCTAATTTCTAAATTATTTATTGTTCTTTGAGAGTCTAATCACATGCAAATGCATGAGACACATTCGACATTACTTATATTTAAACTCAAATTTTTGTTGGGCCCGTGCATAGCACGAGCAACACTAATCTAGTATATATATATATATATATATATATATCTTTGGGAGAAAATTATTGGGGCCCAAGCGATTGCTTTAGTGGCCTTATAGTCGAGACAATCCTTCCTGCAGTGCGCCATCCAAATTTAGTTGGGGCTCCAATGTGGGCTCCGGACACCAAAAGTAATAAAAACTCCATGAAATTTAAAACAAGTTAAGTTTGAAAAGTTATTAATCCATCAATTTCATTTGTTTGTCTTATTTTATCATCCATTTAAAAAAAATATTTTTTACAACTCTTTAATTCTAACTTTTACATGGTATGTTTAAAAATTAAAATCATAAGATTAAATAATATTTTGGTACATTCTATTTATCTTTAGTTTGAGATCATAAAATTTAAAAGCTTCGTCTTTTTTACTTTTTAAAATTTTGATATGTCAAATCAAACAAACAAATTGAAACGGAGAAAATAATATTTAATTATTGAGATCAATGAAAACATACAACAACCCTCAAAATAATAAGTATACGACACACTATTTACTAGATGTATCGTAACGATTACATTTCAGTAAATTGCGGGATAATGTTAGACAGAGATCCCAATTTAATATTGCTATAAAATTGCACTAACACAACGTACAGAACTGAAACTTGATTTATATATATATATATATATTTATATAAAATTGCACTAACACAACGTACAGAACTGAAACTTGATTTTTATATATATATATAAATTGCACTAACACACACTCTATCATTTCATTTTTTTAAAAAATAATTATTGTCTTAAAAATAGTGTGACACGAGATAAAAAAAAGAATATTTATCTGTTTCAATTTAGACATTTTTTTTAATTAATATAAATTACTTTTATATTTAATATATAATTTTAACTCCAAACTTTTCATCTTATCCTTAATAAGATGATGTATAGTAAATTTTCGATCCGTAAATTTCTAGTCTTAAATCTCAGCTAATCAAATATACTTATGATAAATCTTAATAGTTTCGTTGATTGACTATCTAAATTTCATTTTGTTGATGAGGATTTGATTCTCTAGTAATTTGTTGTTGAGAATTCGATTTCCTATTTTTATAATCTCATTTTCTTTCGCATCCCAATTTTGCATTATCTTTTTTAATCAAATATCTCCTATTTAATAAGTGTGAGTCCTCAATACTACCAAACCTATACATTATCTCGACGTAGGGGATGGTGAAAATTATTGTGTATTTGACAACATTACCCTTCACTTACATCATCATGAAAAACTAAACATCACTTTTGTCATGTTTTTGTTTGTGCCCCTCATTTGTGTATTTCTTACATACTTTTCTCACATGTGTTTTTGGTAAATATTTCAAACTTTGAGGATAATTTCAATTGTATAAAAACAATAGCGTGGGCATCAACTACAGGCATTTGAAATTTCAATTTTCTTTCAATCAGATGGATTTCTGTTAGGTAATACTATAGTATTACTCCTTCATTTTATTTGGTCTATATTGCGTTAATAAGTATTCTCATTAAAAAGATATTTATTAATTCAATTTTTGAATTTAGTTACTTAAAATTTTAAATATATCAAATACATTGAAATATTTTAATTTTGTAGTCTTAAATATGTTGTGTAAAAAGTTAATATTAAAAAGTTGCTTTTAAAAAGAAAATGTCAATCCTTTTAAAACGAAAAACATGTCTAATATATTGAAATGAAAAAAGGAATATTTAATTTATTAATTTTATTTTAAAATTTTAAATTTAATAACTTATATTTAATATAGCTTTTTAGCGATAGAGATAGTATTACAAAAATAATTTACTTTATTTAGATAAATGAATTTTTACATGACCAAAAAATAGGTGTAATTTAATTTGAGATATAACTATAGTAGTGAAAACAGATTACACCTTTTTTAGCTGTAAATACATTTCTTATATGGTGAGTACTTATGATTCTTTAAATGTCAATCTTTTGTATTATTGTGCAGAATTTTACTATTTTCTCTGTTTCAATTTATATAACACATTTCATTTTTTGAGAGTCAAAATTATTTAAGTTTGAATGATAATTTACTCATGGAATTTTCTTTTAAAAATGAAACTTATATATTTGTAAACTCCTTAAAAAGTACTACGAGTTACAATAATTGGCAACTCAAAATATTTAAAAAATATATGAAAAATTTACTGTAAAAAATAAACTTGTTTGAATCTCAAAAACTGAAATGTGTCACATAAATTGAAACATGGGGAATATATTTTATGGAACAATTAACTGTGTAATGACTATGGACATGAACAGGATACATGCAAGAAAAATACTCCTTTCGTTTCTTTTTATATGTCATCCTTACTATAAATAGTTAGTCCATAATACTTGTCATTTTACCCTTGTGAGTTATTAGCCTTGAAAATATACATTTGACCAATATAGAAAAATTAAGTGAATAATTCATGCTCATTTGTCAAATTAATAAATCAAAATAAATTAATTCATAATCATTGATTGAAAAGTTGACTTCAAATAAAATTAAATAAGGATAGAATATAAACTCACTTAGTTTTTTAATGCACGTGAAATAAAAATGATGACATGTAAACAAAAACGGAGGAAGTACACAAAAATATAAGTATATTTTAAAAAAAAGTACAATAACTAAATTTAGTAATTCCAAGAAGAACAACTTTCACATATAGCAAACACAAAATTCATATTTGTAGGCTATATCAAAATTTGCATAATTGCGCTCCATAGCAAACATAAATATGTATATTTTGCTATACATATACAAAAGAAAATAGTTGTATAATTTGCTTTGGTATACATATATACAAAAAGATTAATTGTATAAAGTGAGAGAGGCAAGTGAGCGAACGAGATCTGGGAGAGTGGCAGCGAGATCTGGGAGAGGGGAACGAAAATATATGTATATTATACAATTTTCACGCATTTTATACATTTGCGTTTTTGTATAAAGTGAGAGAGGNAATAATTCATGCTCATTTGTCAAATTAATAAATCAAAATAAATTAATTCATAATCATTGATTGAAAAGTTGACTTCAAATAAAATTAAATAAGGATAGAATATAAACTCACTTAGTTTTTTAATGCACGTGAAATAAAAATGATGACATGTAAACAAAAACGGAGGAAGTACACAAAAATATAAGTATATTTTAAAAAAAAAGTACAATAACTAAATTTAGTAATTCCAAGAAGAGCAACTTTCACATATAGCAAACACAAAATTCATATTTATATGCTATAGCAAAATTTGCATAATTGCGCTCCATAGCAAACATAAATATACATATTTTGCTATACATATACAAAGAAAACAGTTGTATAATTTGCTTTGGTATACATATATACAAAAAGATCAATTGTATAAAGTGAGAGAGGCGAGTGAGCGAACGAGATCTGGGAGAGTGGCAGCGAGATTTGGGAGCGGGGAACGAAAATATATGTATATATACAATTTTCACGCATTTTATACATTTGCGTTTTTGTATAAAGTGAGATAGGCGAGTGAGAGAGCGAGATCTGGGAGAGGGGAGAACGAAAATATATGTATATATACAATTTTCTCTCGCTTTTACAAACACAAACGCATTTTATACAATTTGCGTTTTTTGTATAAAGTGAGAGAGGCGAGTGAGAGCGAGATCTGGGAGTGGGGAGTGAGGGGAACGAAAATATATGTATATATACAATTTTCTCTCGCTTTATACAAACACAAACACACTTTATACACTTGCGTTTGTACAAAAAACGAGAGAGGCGAGGGAGAGAACGAGAGTGACGAGCAAGATTCACCAGGAGAGAGGTGAAATAACAACAGTTTGTTATGAGGTACAATTAAATCAAACTATATTTATAATATTTAATTTGAATTAATAGTTTGCTATTATATAAATTTTCCCATCCAAAAAATAATTATTATTATTATTAGGCCCACGCATAGGACAGACTTCCACTTTCTAATAAGTAATAAGTAAAGATATGTATAACACTAGCTGGCTATAGGATCCAATAATTTGTAGCAGCATATATTTCATGACATGTTTATATTTACAAGTCACAAAAAATTATCTTTCTTTCTTAATAAATATATATTTGTGCCCATTCAAAAAGATCTACATAAAAATGGACGTACCATAAATGACGTATTTTTTTAGGCTTTATTTTATTTTACGTGATATTATTTCATATTAATTTTTAAAAAATTTTTAAAACATTTTTGAAGTAGAATAGTTTTACTTAAGCTTGCTGTTTTGTCCTTAATGAAAAATTTTATAGATAGAGAAATACTACATGAAGCTTTCTCTCAATTATAAGAGGAATAACTCATAATTTAAAAGTTAAAACTCTCATAAACTATTTAATTTTGGAACTTACATATTAAAACTATTGAATATTTCGATCATCCGTGTATATATAATTTCATTTTACATTAAAAATTGCCCAACTGACCAACATGAGTTGTGGTGCATTGGTGGGAATGCTTCACCCTTAACTAGAGGTTTCGGGTTCGACCCTTGGGTATGGAGAAAATCCTATTGGGAGCGCCACCCCCGAATAGGCCCTGCACTCCAAACACCGGGTGGGAAACCAAAAATAAAATAAAATTGCCCAACTGAGCATGTGAGAAAATATTTGGCCTTTGGGATAACTTTCTTATAGGTGCATGAAAGATGAAAAAAAAAGTCTTAAAAATGAACTTACCGGGACATAAGTTCATGGTAGTTCCTTTGGGGGTAGGGGTGTGCACTATTCGGATTAAACCGAATAACCAAACCAAACCAAACCGAAATTTTATTTGGATTGGTTTTTTGGTTTTTCGGATTGGTTTTGGATTAATAATTTTGGTTTTTTGGTTTGGTTTTGGATTTTAAAAGATAAAAACCGAAAAACCGAAAAAAACCGAATTATATATATATATCTATATATACTGCGTGGAGTCGCGTGGTGTGCCACATAAGTCAAAAGGTGTACAAAATTACAAAAAAAATGAGTTCAAGGGGGGTAATAGGACCTTAATTTAGTTAAGGTGTGTCTCTGGGATTTCGGTCATAGTCTAGGGGGTACTTGTGTCTTCTCCATTTTATGTTTGAATTACATCTACAATAGGTATACTTATAAGTATTGTGTTTTAAGTTTTACTTATGATTTATATTAGAAAGTATATTTAAGGGATTAAATATTATTACTTTGGTTATATATGTTATTAATTATTGATATAACCGAATAACCAAATCGAAAAAAGCCAAACCGAATAGAGAAAAACCAAACCAAACCAAATTTATTTTGGATCGGATTGGGTTACACTTTTACAAAACCAAAAACCGAAAATCCAAACCGAATAGTGTAAAACCAAACCAAAAAACCGAATGCACACCCCTAGGGGGGGGAGGTTGGAGGTGGTAAGGATCTTTTGAAACCCAATAGTTTAGGTATGATACTCGCAAAATTATACTTCCTCCGTCTCAAAATTATGTGATTTTTTGAATTTCAAAATTTAAACAAGTCTATTTTTATCAATTTTTTTCATATATTTTTTAAATATTTTAAATTGACAATTTGTTTCAAAAAATTTAAAATTTCATATGCAAATTCACAATCAAAATTACATGGTTTGACTCTCGAAAAGCAAAAGTATCACATAAATTAGGATGATTTATGCAGGAAAACCTATTCATCACTCAAAAAAATAATACAAAGAGCTTCCGGAACGTGATGTCCACATAGCATGTCATATTCCTTGATACAGGAGTTAATGAGTTTATAATAGCTTATGAATATTCTGTAAATATCCAATAATTTAAATATAAAACTCTTAAAATGGTGATAGTTTAAAATACTTTTTCACTCATAAATCCACCTCATTAATTATCGAAACTTGATGATTTTTCCTAATTAAGCAATGCAACTACTAATTTCTTCTCCTTTTCTCTTCTTTCTTGTCAATGAAATTAATTAAGATCTCGTTTGCATAATTACATAAATATAGAGTTTCTTATATATATAAAAGTGTTTAATATTATTTTTAAAAAGGTTATTTGAATTTCAGAAACTGAAAATCCATCCAACTGAGTGATAGTAGTATACGTGACTTGTAGTTTATTTATATTTTGTTCTATTTTTAATATAACATTGTAGTATTTTATATTTTTATATTAAAATGTGGCGCCTATTTTTACATTATCTATACAAAATTAAACTTGTCAGCAAACTATTTGAAATTGACTATTGAAAAATCAATATAAATCCATTCAGATCTTATAATTGACTATTGCGACCAATTACTTAGGGGTTCTTCAAAGTTCGAAATTACTTAAAATTCTTAAACTTAATTGACTCGAAGAATTAATGGAAGATACATACATTGCTCATATAACATCAAGCCAAAAAAGCAAACCAAACCATTACATGATTAATATGAAAAAAGGATCTTTATTTATTGAACCATATATATATATATATATATGAAAAGGAGATACATAAATCATGGTTCAATTTTGCATATGAATAACATACATTGTAAATTAGTTTTGGTGAGTCTTGTGATCACTTTTTGTTCCATAATTTGGTGGAATTGGACAGAAGCACTTATGTTTATTCACGTCACATTTGGGGCTTGCGTCTTTACATCTCATAATCCTATCACAATCATCATCATTAGTGCATCCTCCTTTCGCATGGCTTCCTTGTCCTACCAACATTCACATTGTTGAACAAATCAGTGACATACAATTTTTTTTTATAACGGAAACATTTGAAAAGGTAAACAAATTATTAATTTTACTGGTCGATACATATAGCATAAATCTTAGACACATAAATTGATAAGAAAATTGCTTACCAAACAACATAAGCAAAAAGGAGATCAAGAAAACCTTAAGGAATGTTGCCTTCTCCATTTTCTTTTCCAAGTTTTGTGGTAACACAAGAGTAATTAACTATATATGTGATTGTTATTATTGATTTTAATTGTCATTCTTAGCAATGTATTTATAGGGAAACAAAAGCATTTAGTTGATAGAGAAATAAAAACTTAGAAAAAGAAATTCAATGTACTTTCCCTAAATTAAAGAAGTCAAATCAAATATTAAGGTTATACAATACAAGTAATTTATGGGTAAATAATATTTTTTTTAAAAAATGAAGACATTGAATTATTTTGAAAAGTGAGTAATTTTCCTTTGTTGTTTGAGAATTAATCTAAATATCTTTAATTGAATATACTTTACAAGTTAAATGTTGATTTTAGAAAAATAAATAAAATAAATAACAAATAAATAACTGTTGATTTTAGCAATATATATATACAGAGAGAAAGCAATAAACATGCACCAAATTTTCATCTGATGCACAAATACCAAAAAAGATAAATTCTAATTTATTAGGATCAAACAGTTTTATGTCCTTTGCATAAATAGTGTAGCTAGCTAAAAAAATTAAATTAATCTAAGACTAAGATAACACAACCTTTTCTTTCATGACGTTCACTAGCTAATAGAGAAAAAAGTTTTTAGTTTTATACAGAATGTGTTTGGTACGATGAAAAATATTTATAGAAAGTATTTTCCAATTTTCTTATATGAACTTAATTTTTTCAAATTAAAGAAAATGACTTTCCTAAAAAGAAAAGAAAACATTTTTCAAAACTCTCTTTCAACCTTATCACTCGGCTCCTGACCCCGACTTAGGAGTCAACACTTCACCCCAACTTAGACTAGATTCTTGACCTTGACTCGGGCCTCGACCCTACTGTTGACCCACAACCCAAATCTAAGCTACACCCGAACCAAGACCCAACACCTAATGCATACCTGACTCTTAACCTATGACCCAACTCCCGATCCCAACCCTAACCCTACACCCTATTCCCAACCTTGACCCTTGACCTAACCTCAACCTCAATTTGAAACCCAAACTCCTAACCCCAGATTGAGAAACTCCCAACCCTGATCCAAAACCTCGACACTGACATTGAACATGATTCGAGATATATCTCTTGACCTTGAGTTGACTCGACTTTTATCCTGACTTAGGATCTGACTTTATTGACCCCGATCCAATTTACGACCCAAAATCAACTCCGAACCTACATAGGATCCAACTCCCGGTCCCTACCCATGATACATAAATGTGTCATTTAACTTGACCTCAACTAATATTTATGCCCTCCAACGTCGGATGTGCACATGTAGATACTTAAACTTGTACGTGACATGATACTCATAGAACGTCACGTTAGATACATATTACTACACAATAGACAAACACATCTTTATGTGACATGATTAATTTTATTTTTTTAATCATTCTTAATTGTCACGATCCGAGCCTACACCCTGGACGTGGCCACCACTTGAGAACCATTGTTCTAAACGAATCCCCATCCTGGCTGACTACAAGCGGAAGACTAACTCAAGCATACACAAACATCAAACTGAAAGAAAAGATAGATCAACAGTTTCTTTAAATTTCAAAACTCTCTAAATATTCTAAGAACATAGGTTTTAAATAAAACATCTGAAACTGAAAGACTCTCCAAAATTGTCTATTTATGAAGCCTCTACTATACAAAAATGAGGGTCGGGACAAGACCCACGACTCCTCAAAAGAACTACTACTAACAACTCATAAACCTAGAGTACTCTGAAAACAATGAGGTCTTACTCGAAAGTTGATGAGCAGATGAAGCGATCTCAACAGACTTTTGTTGAGGATCCTACGAACCTGTATCTACATCATTAAAAGATGCAGGTCGAACGACATTAGTACATAGAATATACGAGTATGTAAGATAACTGAAAACAAATAACTGAATAAAAGGACTGCAATAGATATAGATATATATACTCAATTGAATGTAAAAAAATAAATAAGTGAAATCATTAAAACTTTACAAAATACTTACTCATATTTAAACTCAACATATTAAGTGATATAATAAAAATATACTTTTAAATCTATTTAGGAGATTCTCTAACCAACAACCATCACTATGAGCTACAACGTCTCGGCCACTCTACTAGAACTGTCCTATACCTTGTCAGGGTATAGAACACCTCAACTAAGTGGATCTACTAAGCTCTCCCCGAAGGCACAAAATTCATCTAAAAAGTGTGATTATGTACCCAAGTTGGCATACATGATTTATGAGGAATGTGAGTTGTCTGAACTCATCCCCATATCGGTGCTCAATACTACTCCTAATAATATATACTCATGCTCAATGTATAAAAGACATACTCTTTATCTGGTTTGAGGTAATTGCTCAAACTATCCTCTTAAAAGAGGTAACTGCTCTTGGAGTATCTTTGAACTCATAATTCATTTAGAAATCAACGTTACTTTTTTATCAATGTAAAAACTGATACCTTTGGGAATACTTAGTTCTCTTATACTCTTACTCAATTCATACTTGAAAACTCTTTCTAAAAAATATATCAAAATCATATTGTGATATGATCATTGATGACTCGGGAAGTCATATTGCATAAACATTGATGGTATATCTAGATACCATACTGCTTAAACATTGAAGACATACTCGATTGTCATACTAATCATGTTTTAGAAACTCTTTCTCAAAACTCATCTTTACTTTCTCAAAAATTTAGTTCAAAACTCAAATGTTGGCTTTGAAAAGTTTCTCAAGATTTATAATTCAATTTATAAGGTTCATGCGGAATTATGGACATGAACGACTTAACTTAGGAATCTTAATAGCAATACGAAAACTCAGTACTCATAACTCAAGAATTCAATGATACTACTCCTCTCAAGAATACACAATTCATAGAGTTCATGTAGAATTATGGACATGAACAACTCAACTCAAGGATCTCAATAACAATATAGAAAAACTCAACAATAGAACCTCAAAAACTCGGAACTTAACGATACTACTCATCTCAAGAATACTTAATTCATAGGGTTCATATTGAAATATAGACATGAACGAATCAACTCAAAATCTAGATACATAACATATAACAATTCAATAATTAGGAATGGAATTTCAAAAGAATCATGAACTCAAGAACTCAAAATCAACTCATCTCAAGAATACTCAAATCTAGGATAGAATCCTATATTAATCTTTTACAGAACAAGTAGACATATGTGTCCTACGTGACATGATACTTACAGAACGTCACGTTATATACAAGTTACTACACAATAGAAAAAGACATCTTTGCGTGACATGATTAATTTTATTTTTATTCTTAATTGTTACGATCTGAGCCTACACCTTGGACGTGGCCACCACTTGAGAACCATTGTTGGTCTCCAAGCGAACCCTCATCATGGTTGGCTACAAGCGAAAGACTAACTCAAGCATACACAAGCATCAAACTGAAAGAAAAGATAGATCAACAGTTTCTTTAAATCTCAAAGCCCTCTAAACATTCTAAGTATGAACATATGTTTTAAATAAAACATCTGAAACTGAAAGACTCTCCAAAACTGTCTATCTATGAAGCCTCTACTATACAAAAATGAGTGTTGGGACAAGACCCACGACTTCTCAAAAGAACTACTACTAACAACTCATAAAACTAGAGTACTCTGAAAGCAAAGAGGTCTTACTCGAAAGCTTATGAGCAGATTAAGTGATCTCAACAGACACTTGTTGAGGATCCTAAGAACCTGTATCTGCATCATTAAAAGATGCAGATCGAATGACATCAGTACATTGAATGTACGAGTATGTAATATAGCTGAATAACAAATAACTGAATAAAAGGACTGCAATAGATATAAATATATATACTCAATTGAATGTAAAGAAATAAATGAGTCAAATCATTAAAACTTTACAAAATACTTACTCATCTTTAAACTCAACATATTAAGTGATATAATAAAAATATACTTTTAAATCTATTTAGGAGATTCTCTAACCAACAACCATCACTATGAGCTACACGATGATACAATGTCTCGCCCACACTGTCAGAACTGTCCTATACCTTGTCAGGGTGTAGAACACCTCAACTAAGTGGATCAACTAAGTTCTGTTCGAAGGCACTTATGATTCATCTAAAAAGTATGATCATGTACCCATGTTGGCATACATGGTTTATGAGGAATGTGAGTTGCCTGAACTCATCCCCATATCGGTCCTCAATACTACTCCCAATAATATATACTTATGCTCAATGTTTAAAAACATACTCTTTCTGTGGTTTGAGGTAATTGCTCAAACTATCCTTTTAAAAGAGGTAACCGCTCTTGGAGTTTCTTTGAACTCATAATTCATTTAGAAATCAAAGTTTCTCTTTCTAAAAAATATATCAAAATCATATCGTGATGTGATCATTGATGACTCGAAAAGTCATACTGCATAAATATTGATGGTATATCTAGATACCATACTGCTTAAACATTGATGACATACTCGATTGTCATACTAATCATGTTTTAGAAACTCTTTCTCAAAACTCATATTTACTTCTTCAAAAATTTAGTTCAAAACTCAAATGTTGGCTTTAAAAAATTTCTCAAGATTTATAACTCAATTTATAGGGTTCACGTGGAATTATGGACATGAACGACTCAACTCAGAAATCTTAATAGCAGTACGAAAACTCAGTACTCAAAACTCAATGATACTACTCATCTCAAGAATACATAATTCACAGAGTTCATTCAGAATTATGGACATAAATGACTCAACTCAAGGATCTCAATAACAATATAGAAAAACTCAACAATCAGAACCTCAAAAACTCATAACTCAACGATACTACTCATCTCAAGAATACTCAATTCATAGGGTTCATGTTGGAATATAGACATGAATGAATCAACTCAAAATCTCAATACATAACATATAACAATTCAATAATTAGGAATAGCATTTCAAAAGAATCATGAACTGAATAACTCAAAATTAACTCATCTCAAGAATACTCAAATCTAGGAATAGAATCCTAGATCTAGATTACTCTTTTACTGATTTGAAAGTAAATGTAGGGCGTGAGGAAGAACTAGTCCAACACTATGATAGTCTTACATACATAAAAGAACAAAGTTCTTGAAGAATCTTGAAGAAGAACTTGATTAAAATCCTTGAAATCCTAGCTTGAAGGAGAACAATCAGTAAAACCTTTTTTGAGATTCTTGAATTAGTTTCTTGAAATCTCTATGACCAAGAATTATGATTTCCATTGGTGATTTATGATTGTATGGAAGAATTTAAGTTGGAAAGAATAGAATTCTCGGAGAAAGACTTACTTTGAAGAAGAATCTTGAAAAAGATGGAAAAAATCTTGAATAAAGTCTTCAACTTTGATTTTTCCATAGGGTTTGAGAGAAAAGAGCATGATGTATTAAGAGATGAAAATCTGATTGTTTTGGGTTTTTAATTAGTCAAAACATTCGTTTAGGGTTTTCTTAGAAGTAAAAAGACAAAAAGGGCCCTTTTTAATGTTTTCTTGTCGGCTAATTCGTCATTGCACTGTATCAAATAACTAAAATGGTCGTAACTTTTTACTCAAAACTCGTATTATTGTAAATTTGGTGGCGTTGGAAAGAAGATTCAAATACATTTAATTTGATAGGTTATGAACCACATTACTCTTTATATTCTAAGAGATGTGGTCATTTAAAGTTGACACAAAGAGAATCTTGTATCAAAACTTAATCGGTAAGGATACTTTCAACTTTACTTTGTGCTAGGAGTTCCTAGTGGCCTTAATTGATATCCAAAATCATTCACACACTAAAGAATTTATCTTTACACATATGGACAATTTAAGAATCACCCGATATAACCCTACAAGTAAATGAAGGATAGTTCGGGTCTTAACTTAGAAATTTTTGGGGTGTTACATTAATGATGTGGAGAAATCAGAGTTTAATTCACACCACAAACTCTAAGTCAATTTTATAGACAGCCAGTCAAAGTTAATTACTTTGTGTTGCACTAAATTCTCTAAACTATTTTTACAATAAAAAAGTTACTTATATTTGCCTAAACAATAAGTATCAATGTACATATCACGAAAAGCCATATGAGGAAATAAAAGAGACATCTTATATGATACACTTAAAAGGGAAATAAAATAAGGAAAGTTTGTTCAGGCACGCGTCTTCATTCCACGAGACAGACTCACAGACCGTCAATGGATCTACGGTCCGTGAGTCCGTTCCGTCAGCCAGGACTTAGAAACTATTTAAGCTTCCAAAAACCAGCTTCTCTGAAGCCAACAACGGAACACCAGTACGGACCGTAGATCAATCTATGGTCCGTCGATCCCTCTCCGTAGATCCATACTTAGAATTCTCCAAAAATCAGATACTGGAACCCTTGCAGTCACATTTTACGGTTCACTAGTACGGTCCGTAGATCAATCTACGGACCATCAATGGTCACCGTGGTTCCACACTTGGTCAGATTCCTATTTCGTTGGACCTCTAAAATACGTCGTTTAGACCCTAAATCATGAGGTTTTATCAGTTTAAGCCTAGAAACATAACTAGAACTTATCTAAGTCAAATCATTAATCAAAACTTAGAAAAATTAGAGCTTAAGAGGAGAAAAGAGGTCAAGAACCCTAGTTCAAGAACGCAAGAAGTTTCCTTCAGTTCCAGCCCCGAAATCGAATTTTTTTTTCATGGAATTCGTCACCAGGTATGTGGGATTTCACTAGTGCGTTCCTTTCGCCCATTAGGTCCCTAGAATTCAGTCATATTCTTGATTCCATGATTATGAATAGACCTAGGGTTTCTAGAATTTCAACGGATCATCATGAATTAGTTATTTAAATGTTCCAAATCAGACTATCATGTTATTGCTCAGTTTATTGCATGAATTTTAGAACCCTAGCTATGTATTTCTTTAGTTCTTGAATTACACTTGCTAGGTCAGATATCTCAGTTATTCAGTTATACATGCCTCAGTTATTAATGCATCATTATCAGATTAATTGTTGCATTCTCAGTTTGCATGTTCAGTTTTGAGCTATCCAGTATTTACAGAAATCCAGTTAACCACTTAATTCATTGGGAGTAGCATAATACCGAGTTGGACTAGGGGTACCCATATAGTCCTAGAACTACGAGCCACATAGGTGTAAGTCCCCTCTGTGGGTAATATCAGTTTAGTGATCACGCCAGTATGTCGCTATACCTCTGGCAAGGTATACTGGGTCCTCTCGATGGGACGTATACATCGAACTCCACATTTAGCTCATGTGGTTTTATTATTGGTTATTAGTAGCTCCCACAGTTCAGTCAGATCCTATTGCATTGACTATTTATCAGTATATCCATTATTCAATTTCAGCATGTTATAAATTGGTCACTGCATTCAGTTTTCTCAGCCTTCAGTATCTATATCATGTTCAGATTATATCATTGTTTTATTGCTTTGTTCAGTTATATGTTATTTCAGCTTTACTCTATCCTGCATGCTCAGTACCTTTCAAGTACTGACGCATACGTGCGCTACATCTTCTCATGATGTAGGTTCAGGTTCTCAGCATCCAGATCACACTTAGGTCGGTTCCCGATCTTCAGTTCAGCAACATCAGTGGTGAGTCTTCATTCTTCGAGGACTAGTGATATGTTTATCTTTATCGTTTTTAGTCTTTAGTTTCAGTTTTGCTAGACCTAGTTGGGGCATGTCCCAACATTTCTAGTCAGTTTAAAGGCTTATTTCAGACATAGTTAGATTCAGCTTAGTATTTAGTTAATATCATCTTTGTATTAAACTCGTCAGTTATCATTTATCTCAGTTACAGTATATGGGTATTCCCTATCTTTTCATTTTATTTATGATTTAGCTTCCGCATCAGTTTATTATCTTTAGTATGCTCATGATCAGGCCAGCAGGGTTAGCTTGGGATCACTTGTAGTCCTAGGTCTTGTATCCGCTTCTCGGGGAGTAACACTTCCCATATACAAGTTGGTAAAGAGACATACCTATGGGAGTCTTGTATGCAGTGCGATAGGCCCATAGAGCATCATCAAGCTTCCTTGACCAATCCTTTCTATTAGCATTCACAGTCTTTGCCAAAATCTGTTTGATCTCTCTGTTGGACACTTTAACTTGCCCATTAGTCTGCGGATGGTAAGGAATAGCTACATTATGGTGGACATCATATTTCTTAAGTAGCGCCTTGAACAACTTATTATAAAAGTGGGAACCTCCATCACTAATAATCTCCCTTGGTGTACCAAATTTGGAGAAGATATTCTTTTTAAAAATGCAGTGACACTTTTACCTTCATTGTTGGGGAGCGCAACTGCTTCAATCCACTTCGATAGATAATCAACCGCAATAGGAATATACTTCATCCCATGTGAACTCACAAATGGACCTATAAAATCAATGTCCCATACATTAAACAACTCTATCACCAATATAAGATTCATATGAAGCTCTTGCCTCTTTGAAATCCCTCTTTCTCTTTGGCAACGATCACAAGACTTGGCGAAATCATGAGCATCTTGGTTGATGGTAGGCCAGTAGTACCCACGTTGCAAAATCTTATGTCCAATCCAAATACCACTATGATGCCCACCTACAGGTGATGAATGACACGCCTCAAGTACACTCAACATCTCAACCTCACGCACACAGTGACGAATAATCCCATCAACACAACTACGATACAAGTAAGGCTCATCCCAAAAGAATTTATTCACATCATGCATAAACCTTTTCCTTTGGTGAAAAGACAAATCCGGTGGGACCAAGTCGCTTGCCAAATAATTAGCAAAGTCTGCGAACCAAGGGATCAGATCATGAGAAGCAGCCAATACATGTTCATCTGGAAAAACATCATTAATTTCAGCCCTATCACCAAGCTTTAGCATAGCCTCTTCCTCTAATCTGGACAAGCGATCAACAAATTGATTTTCGGTCCCCTTTTTATCTTTTACCACAAAATCAATCTATTGCAGCAATAATACCCATCTAATCAACCGCGGTTTTGCATCCTTCTTCGCCATCAAATACCTCAATGCAGAATGGTCAGTATGCACTATGACCTTAGTACCAAGCAAGTATGATCAAAATTTTTCGAATGCGAAAACCACCGCAAGAAGTTCTTGTTCAGTTACATTATAATTCTTCTGGGCCACATTTAGAGCTTTGCTAGCATAGTAAATAGGGTGAAGAATTATCTCTCTCCTCTCTCCTAGTAATACACCAAGCGCCACTCCACTCGCATCGCACATTACCTCAAACGGTTGTCCCCAATCTGGTGAAATAATGATAGGTGCAGTAACCAACTTCTCATTTAACTCTCCAAATGCTCTCATACAAGTATCATCAAAATCAAACTTATACTCTTTTTCGAGCAGTTTGTATAATGGATGTGCAATTATAGAGAAGTCCTTGATGAACCTCCTATAGAAACCTGCATGCCCAAGAAAACTTCTAACACCTTTTACAGAGATAGGTGGTGGAAGCTTTTCTATTACCTCTACTTTTCTTCTATCAACCTTAATGTTGTTTTTAGAAATCCGATGACCCAGAACTATCCCTTCTTTAACCATAAAGTGGCACTTCTCCCAATTTAGCACCAGATTGCAGTCTTCACACCTTTTAAGCACCTAAGACAAATGATCCAGACATCGATCAAAGGAGTCACCTACCACAGAAAAATCATCCATAAATACCTCAATAGTGTCCTCCACCATGTTAGAGAATATCGACATCATATAACGCTGGAAGGTTGAAGGAGCATTGCACAACCCAAATGGCATCCTTTTGAAGGCGAAAGTCCCATAAGGGTAAGTGAATGTGGTCTTCTCTTGGTTCTCCGGGGTTATAAAAATCTGATTGTTGCCCGAATAACCATCAAGAAAACAATATTAACCCTTACCTGCAAGTCTATCCAACATTTGATCCATATATGACATAGGGAAATGGTCTTTTTCTGTCTAAGTATTTAGCTTTCGGTAGTCTATGTAGACTCTCCATCTAGTCACGGGCCGCATTGGAACAAGCTCGTTTCTCTCATTAGGAACCACAGTAATCCCACATTTCTTGGGCACACATTGATCATGGCACACCCAACTACTATCTGCAATGGGATAGATAACTCCAGCATCCAACCACTTGATGATCTCTTTTTTTACTACCTCTTGCATAGGCAGATTTAATCTTCTCTGGTGCTCAATACTAGGCTTGTGGTTTGGCATGAGTTGGATTTTATGAGAACATATACCAGGAGGAATCCAAATAATATCCGCAATAGTCCACCCAATAGCTCGCTTGAACCTTTTTGACATAGAAACCAAACACTCTACTTCTCGCCCATCCAAATCTGCCACAATGATGACCGGTAACGTCTCATCTTTTCCCAAGAATACGTACCTCAAATGTGATGGTAGAGCCTTAAGCTCTAATTTCGGTGCCTCCTCAACAGATGGTCTTGCGGGTGGGGACTCACGATTTTTCATGTCTAACTCCAACTTTTTTTGTTTCGGACGATATTCACACTTATCAAGTGCGGCGACCAACTCATCATACTCTTCAATACCATCACTCTCAAAGTTCATCATAACTGTTGCAAGTGCCTCAACACCCAGTCTCTCTTCAATATGCACTTGAGACCTACTCTCAACACTATATGTTATCGTAGATACTGATTGGAGCTCACTACTCTGCTTCATAGACCTACATATATTGAAAGTTGTCTCTTCATTGTTCAGTTTGAACTTTATTTGCCCTTTTTCCATATTAACTAAGGCACACCCAGTGGTAAGAAATGCTCTCCCAAGAATGATGGGAACCTCAAAATCGTCCTCACAATCAAGAATCACAAAATCCGTCGGAAAGATTAACGACTCCACTTTTACTAGTACATCATGGAGCACACCAATGGGCCTTTATACAGTTATGTTGGCCATGAGCAATCCCATTGCAGTTGGTTTTGGATCTCCTATACCTAGCTCTTTGTAAATCGACAATGACATCAGATTAATGCTAGCCCCAAGATCACACAATGCCTTAGCAAATGCAACAACCCGATGGTACATGGAATAGTAAAGGCACCAGGATCCTTTTTCGTCTGCACAAGGGACCTAGTAGCAATAGCACTCTAATGTTGCAATCTATCATCATCCTCAAAGCTTACAGCCATTTTCTTTGTCACCATATCTTTCATAAATTTTGCATACCTAGGCATTTGCTCCAAAGCCTCTATCAACGGAACATTGATTGAAAGTTGTTTCAACATGCTAATAAACTTGCGGTATTTGCCTTCTTCAGTCTTTTTCACTAACCTCTGTGGGAAGGGAGGTGGAGGTCTAGGTATGGGAATAACTTTCTGAGTTACCTTCGTTTCCTTTTCTGTCGCATTCTCGGACTCTCTACTTACCTCGACCACATTATCATCTTTACTATTCTCAATTTCCACCCCAGATGGCATAGGTGGATCAATGGTTTGCTTACCCCCTCGAGTAGTGACTGCCATACAATCCCCATCTTTCATTGGATTTTGGATGGTGTTGCTAGGAAGAGTTATAGGTTGACGTGGATTTACTGTAGTAGACATCTGATTCACCTGCTGCTCAAGATGCTTGATTGAC
Organism: Solanum stenotomum; assembly: GCF_019186545.1. Lineage (NCBI taxonomy): Eukaryota > Viridiplantae > Streptophyta > Magnoliopsida > Solanales > Solanaceae > Solanum > Solanum stenotomum. The sequence goes on along the minus strand of NC_064284.1, from coordinate 19,740,409 downwards.
ACTTCATGAGGATCTCATTCACATTCTCATCAGTTGCATCAAACCTCCTCATCATCTTCTGCATCATAACTTCAATACGTGACATACTACTCCTAGCTTCCCTAGGACCAAATTTCTGATTTTGAGGGGGAACATAAGGTCCGACCCGATCATTTCTGTTGCCATAGTTGATCTGGTTGTAGTTGTTGTCATGATTTAAGATCCCATCCCGGACATATTGACCTTCGCGGTATTAATTGCCATAGTTTCGACCTTGGTTTCCTTGACCTTAGCGCCAATTATTCGTGTTGTAACCTTGGGCGTTTGGTCGGAAACCCCCCATCTGCTCATTCACCAGATACACATCCTCTTCAAAATAATACTCCTCTGCCGGTGGTGGAGTTCCTAGTCAAATAGTTCACAACATTTACTTTCTCCGCTCCTCTAGTCACATGTTTTAACACCAACCCTAGTTTAGTTCTCATATGTGCCATCTCCTCGCGAATCTCATTTGCGGGCTGGTTGTTTGTAGCATGAACGACAAATGTGCTCCTTCCAGTGTCTACTTTCTAGAGTTCCAAGCTTTATTATTTCGAGATATCTTCTCTATTTTCGCTGCAATCTGTGCAAAAGTGCATTCCCCGTACGAACCTCCCGCAATAGTATCGAGCACTACCTTACCATTATCATCCTGTCCTCGATAGAAGTACTCCTTCAGCTACTCATCGTCAATACGGTGATTTGAGACACCTCTCATGAAGGCAGTGAACTTATCCCAAGAACTACTCATAGGCTCTCCAGGTAATGCTACAAAGTTGTTGAGTTTATCCTTCTTGTTCAATTTTTTGGACACTGGAAAGAATCTTGCTAAAAACACCTCTGCCAACTGCTCCCATGTATAGATTGAGTTGTAAGAGAGTTCATTGAACCACACTGCAGCATCTCCGGTCAATGATAGGGGGAACACACACAACCCAATGACGTTCATATCCCAATCCGATCGATCTATGTAGCTTTTGCAGACATGGTTTAATTTGGCTATGTGCGCATGTGGTTCATCCGCTGGCAAACCTGCAAACTAGCCTCTAGCGGTAAGCATCTGTATCAAGCTACTGGTCACCACAAATGTATGCCCCTGAGGTAGAGGCGGTAGGACAAGAGGTCCATTAGAATCGACAATATTAAGGTTGACCCTAAAATTGTCAGGCTGTCGTAGTCCTTGTAGGTCCTGTACCCTCAATGCATCTCCCAATCTATTTTCAGCTGGCACTTGATTAATCTCATCACCTACTCTTGGAGGTTGCAATCTAACTATTTCACCTAACTCTTAATTGGAACTCCTTGATTATTTATTCTCCGCAAAGTTCAGTTCAGTTCTGGATCGTAAGGAGTAAGTGGTTCGCCTTGGCTCTGTGTACTTGGCATACACTAGAGTAAGACCCTGAGAGAGACAAAAACAAAAGAAAAAAGTAAAGTTAAGAAATATTTGACTAAAGTTCAATAATGTAGTTAAACTTAATCTAAAAGCCTTAGTCCCTGGCAGCGGCGCCAAAATTTGATACGCTCAAATTACACCTCCCTAAAGAAGTGTAAGCGATTGTGATCAAGTAAAGAACCCAACTTGTAAGTTGGGTCGATCCCATGAGGAATATGGTTTAGACTTAAGTTTAATAACGATTATATTCGTTTAGCCAATGTATTTACAAGACAAATAAGTAAAGGGGGGGGGGGGTTTGTGTAATAAATTTTGGAAATTATGAAAGTAATTAGTAATGCAAGGTTCAAACTTTTGTTGTTATAAAATTGAGAAGGAAACTAGGGAGTACGTGTTCCCTATAAACTCATAACTCCGTAATCCTAGTAATAACAATCCCTTTTTAGTGTATTACATGCAAAGCGATAAGTTATGTATCTCTACATCCTTGGTCCGGCATCTAGAGAATTTCACCCCCCACCTTGGTCTGGCTACGTGTGTATAATTTACTAGCCCTTACCATTGCCTCATATTAGACGTCATATCAATGTATGACTTAGTTTTCAGCCTCGCACCAATCGACATTAATTCTATTAGATAGTATGACACTAAATCTATGTTGATAATTCTTTTCTTATTAACTACCTCCTTGTTCCGGCAAGTAGCAACAAGGCGTGTTTTAACGTTTGCAACCGCTAAAAGACTTCTAAACGAAAGAATTATCAATGCATGCAAAACACTATTCAGGAATTACTTAGTTACTATTCATACTTCGTTAATCGCTCATGGTTCCCACAACTCTAGTTGTGGATTTAGTTACCCATATTAGTACGAACACAATTCATATTTTTAGATGAAGAAATCATGAACTTACGTAATAAGAAGAATAAACCCAAAATCTCAACTTGAATTTCAAAGTAAAACTCTTCAAAATGAACTTAGGAAATCAATAATTGCTAAAGTTGCAAGTTAATCTCGAAAGCCAAAAACTAGAACTAAAATAATAAAGTCTAACCCCCAAAAACGAGGTTTACATACCCTATTTATAGAAAACAAGTCCTAAATTAAAAGGGAAACAAATTAAGGAAAGTTTGTTCAGGCATGCGTCTTCATTCCACGAGATTGACTCACGGACTTTCAATGGATCTACGATCTGTGAGTCCCTTCCGTCAGCCAGGATTTAGAAACTATTTCAGCTTCCAAAAATCACCTTCTCTGAAGCCAACGATGGAACACCAGTACGAATCCCTCTCCGTAGCTCCATACTTAAAATTCTCCAAAAATCAGGTACTGGAACCCTCGTAGTCACATTCTACGATTCAGCAGTACAGTCCGTAAATCAATCTACGGACTGTCAATGGTCATCGTGGTTCCACACTTGGTCAAATTCCCTGATTCTCCTTCCATGTCTTGAATTGTTGATCTACGATTACCATCTACGGAGCGTCAACGGACCTACGATCCTGTAACGACTCGGAAAATGATAGAGTGAAACTAGAGCCTCACATGTGAGTTTGGAGTCGAGAACTTAATGAAATGATTATATTTGAATTTGATCCAAAAGTTCTTAAAAATGTGCTTCGGAAGTTACCGGAAACTTGTTTAGCTGTATATTAAAAGATCCGTTTCGTTTTTCGAAAATCCGACTTCATATTCTTGTTTAGGGGGTCAAATTGAGTGGGAAATGGGTCTAACCCAAATTTTAGAGCAACCGTATCAAAATCCGAAATTTCCAAGTGAAGCCTTTTTCGAGGGTCTACTTTGGAGGGTCATATCTCCTAGCA